>NC_043006.1:26969407-27111907 GCF_006345805.1 Octopus sinensis | reverse complement strand
GGGCATCCAGCTGTAGAAACATTGCCAGATAAGACTGGAGCCTGGTGCAGCCTTCTGGCTTCCCAGATCCCCGGTCGAACCGTCCAACCCATGCTAGCATGGAGAACGGACGTTAAACGATGATGATGATGATATATACATATATAAAGAAGGGTCTTTCTTTATGTTGTTTGTCTTGTTTTCCATTTGTGTCTTTCATTGTTCGAAAAAAATAGTTCATATTCTTTATACTCGTACTTTGTATTTTTTTGTTGTACACGTTTCATGACGTCCTGTGCCCACATATGCATATATGTATAGATGTATGTACATAAACGTATGTGTGGTGTGTGTGTGTGTATATATATATATATATATATATATATATATATAGATATATATATAATATATATATATAATATATTGATCAAAATAAAAATAAAAATAAAAACATGAGGCGAAGGATTCAGCGGTACATATGTTTCGGGCTTTATTAGACAGATTCATAACAAATCATAATGTATGTCTGTGGCCTTCTTCAGCCGCGCACAACAGCTTCCACAAGGACATGTGTTACTTCCGAAATTCTTGTTGGGGATGCAAATCTTCTCGTTCCCGTACGACATAATGCGGCAGCAGCATCGAATTGAATCGTCCATCTCCTTCTTCTCTCAGTGTAGAATGAGAAAACTTGGATGTTGAGGTAATGTAAATAAATAAATACGTATAGAGGTGAAGATGGAGGGGCGAGAGTTCGGGATGAGGGATAAAAATATAAAATAATATAAAATAATATAAATGTAGAGGATAAAGATATAAAGAGTTGTAAGGAGATGTAAAGGGGGTAAAAGAAATATAAAGAAATAAAAAAATGTAAAGGCATAATGTTGTAAAGTAAAAATAGAAATGGAAATAATAGTAAAAGAAGTAAAAGAACCTGATAAAAACATGATAAAGTGTAAAAGAATGTAAAGATAAGGGATGTATAGAGGTCGCGGACCCAGCATGGTGGTCAGGAGATTGATAAAACCTAGTTGTAGAACTGTCAGTAAATTAACGGTTTCGTCGTAAATCAGAGCTGATGAGAGTTTAATCTGGTTCCTTGAATTAAATGGACTTCCAGTACATACATATCATCATGGGTACATACACCCACATACACGCGTACATATACGTCTCCAAGTCTATAAGCAAACCACGCACTCGCGTGTAACACGTACATAAACACACACACGCCCCACACGCACACGCGCACACACACACGCACACAACAAACAGAATATCCGCATATATACCGGACATTACGCGCGTACACGCTCACATGTATATACGCGCGCCCCTCACTACATACGTACACGTATATGCCCACGTCTCTAGGTCTAGGTATAAGATATTAAAGGATGTGTATAGAACGTATGTAAAGAATCCCGTACTCATGTTAATACGCGCACGCACACACGGCTGTGTGTCCGTATGTGCGTGCACATATATATATTCACATACACACACAGAGACACACGCGCCCATGGGTATAGTCATAAGATATCGAAGTATGCATGTACATATACGCGCGCATATGTATGTATGCGCATACACACGTACGCGGACGCTCGGATACTCAAAAGGCGGATCCATAGGTAAGTAAATAAACATATATAGAGGTGTAAAGCGATAAATTAGGGGTAAGAATGAGGGTAAGGGTAAAGATTAGAAATAAAAATACAGTATAAATAAGAAATACAATGTAATAGTTAGAAATGAAATATAAGAATTATAAGGGTTATAAGAGTTAAGGTAAGGGATGAAAATGAAAATGAGAGTAAATGGCAGTAGAATAAACGTAAAAATAAAAGTAAAAATAAAATTAAAAATAAAAATAAATGGAAGTAGGATAAAAGTAAAAATAAAAATGAAAATAAAAATAAAAATAAAATAAAATAAAATAATAAAATATAAAAATAAAAAAATAAGGTAAAAATATAATTTTGTAAAGTTTAACATGAGATGGAGGTGGCCCACATATATATATATATATATATATGTGTATATGTACACACACATACACGTGTGTGCACATACACACGCACACACACACACACACACACACATACACACTCACATATAGGAAAACGGGATGTGCTGGAGCCGACAGGTTGCACCGGGTGGGAGGAAATAGCATGGGGGAGTTGGTATAAGACCTAAGCATTGTAGTATTTGAAAGTATTAATAAGTTTATGTATACAGGATGGTTTGAACTCTGACCTTTTGTTAATAAGATTGTGTTTGTCTTTGAATGTTCAGGAGTTCTACACAGCATAGTTGGCATCCTGCTCTATTATTTAAATAAGGTGCAGCTGATCCGATGATGGACCATCTGAGTTTGAAGCTTATGCATTTGTCTTTTAATTCCCAAATTCTTTTAGAGAGGGAGGTGCTGTTAGCCTTATGTCTATGTCTCAGCGAGGACCGGAACACTACAACCAAGCTCTCTATAGTGCCGGATATAACCAGAGAATATCATATGCAGACCAACCGGGAGCGTCCGTCGACCATAAGACTCCCAATTATAATCGAACTCAGCACTCAACTCACACTACGATAAGTCTAATTCAAACTCCAAACAACGTATAGGAAATAGGCGAACTAATAGAACAGCACACAATAGTAACCCTCCCGACGGGAACAATATAGATCCTATTAGGAGAAATAGAAGGGATAATAGTAGATACGCAAATACATATGGTTCAACATACCTTTCAACTTAGCAGTTAGGGGTAGGTTATGTAAAAGAATATTCTCTATAATTTCCAACTTCCCACCCACCCCAAATATAGAAGTATCTTCTCCAACAAAACTATTAGGATTTCCTACTCTACCCTGCCCAACATGAGCTGCCTCTTAGCTAAACACACTATATTAATATTAGAACAGCTAGATCAAGAGCAAACCATAGCGAACAACAGACCCCCCTCATCTAGACAGTAGGCATTATAACCAGACTGGCAACCATAATACCCAAGCAGCTAGTAATAACACCCCGCCAACACAACAGAGGAAACACTACACCCATCAACAACCAGGAGGATAACAACGCCCCCACTCGTATTGCAACACCTCCGCCTAGGATTAGCAGCACACGACCGAATAATGCAATGCAATGCAACTGCAGATGTGCATCAGAGTGCCCGTTGCAGGGCGCATGCAGGGCGAAAAACGTAATATACTCATGTGAGGTGAGTACTCAATTTAACACACTCACCTATATTGGTTGCTCAACCTCCTGGAAAGATACTACTACAACCACCGGTCCCTCGCTGAGACATAGACATAAGGCTAACAGCACCTCCCTCTCTAAAAGAATTTGGGAATTAAAAGACAAATGCATAAGCTTCAAACTCAGATGGTCCATCATCGGATCAGCTGCACCTTATTTAAATAATAGAGCAGGATGCCAACTATGCTGTGTAGAACTCCTGAACATCTTGAAATTCAAAGACAAACACAATCTTATTAACAAAAGGTCAGCGTTCAAACCATCCTGTATACATAAACTTATTAATACTTTCAAATACTACAATGCTTAGGTCTTATACCAACTCCCCATGCTATTTCCTCCCACCCGGTGCAACCTGTCGGCTCCAGCACATCCCGTTTTCCTATATGTGAGTGTGTATGTGTGTGTGTGTGTGTGTGTGTGCGTATGTATGTGCACCACCGTGTATGTGTGTGTACATATACACATATATATATATATATATATGGTGGGCCACCTCCATCTCATGTTAAACTTTACAAAATTATATTTTTACCTTATTTTTTTATTTTATATTTTATTTTATTTTATTTTATTTTATTTTATTTTTATTTTTATTTTCATTTTTATTTTTACTTTTATCCTACTTCCATTTATTTTTATTTTTAATTTATTTTTACTTTTATTTTTACGTTTATTCTACTGCCATTTACTCTCATTTTCATTTTCATCCCTTACCTTAACTCTTATAACCCTTATAATTCTTATATTTCATTTCTAACTATTACATTGTATTTTCTTATTTATACTGTATTTTTTATTTCTAATCTTTACCCTTACCCTCATTCTTACCCCTAATTTATCGCTTTACACCTCTATATATGTTTATTACTTACCTATGGATCCGCCTTTTGAGTATCCGAGCGTCCGCGTACGTGTGTATGCGCATACATACATATGCGCGGCGTATATGTACATGCATACTTCGATATCTTATGACTAACCCATGGGCGCGTGTGTCTCTGTGTGTGTATGTGATATATATATGTGCACGCACATACGGACACACAGCCGTGTGTGCGTGCGCGTATTAACATGAGTACGGATTCTTTACATACGTTCTTATACACATCCTTAATATCTTATACCTAGACCTAGAGACGTGGGCATATACGTGTACGTATGTAGTGAGGGGCGCGCGTATATACATGTGAGCGTGTACGCGCGTAATGTCCGTCTATATATGCGGATATTCTGTTGTATGTGCGTGTGTGTGCGCGTGTGGCGTGTGGGTGCGTGTGTGTTTATGTACGTGTTACACGCGAGTGCGTGTGTTTGCTTATAGACTTGGAGACGTATATGTACGCGTGTATGTGGGTGTATGTACCCATGATGATATGTATGTACTGGAAGTCCATTTAATTCAAGGAACCAGATTAAACTCTCATCAGCTCTGATTTACGACGAAACCGTTAATTTACTGACAGTTCTACAACTAGGTTTTATCAATCTCCTGACCACCATGCTGGGTCCGCGACCTCTATACATCCCTTATCTTTACATTCTTTTACACTTTTATCATGTTTTTATCAGGTTCTTTTACTTCTTTTACTATTATTTCCATTTCTATTTTTACTTTACAACATTATGCCTTTACATTTATTTATATTTCTTTATATTTCTTTATACCCCCTTTACATCTCCTTACAACTCTTTATATCTTTATCCTCTACATTTTTATATTATTTTATATTATTTTATATTTTTATCCCTCATCCCGAACTCTCGCCCCTCCATCTTCACCTCTATATACGTATTATTTATTTACATTACCTCAACATCCAAGTTTTCTCATTCTACACTGAGAGAAGAAGGAGATGGACGATTCAATCGATGCTGCTGCCGCATTATGTCGTACGGGAACGAGAAGATTTGCATCCCCAACCAAGAATTTCGGAAGTAACACATGTCCTTGTGGAAGCTGTTGTGCGCGGCTGAAGAAGGCCACAGACATACATTATGATTTGTTATGAATCTGTCTAATAAAGGCCCGAAACATATGTACCGCTGAATCCTTCGCCTCATGTTTTTATTTTTATTTTTATTTTGATCAATTTACTCCACCACCTACACCACCAAACGGTATACACAGGTGCTTATAATTATCAAGTACTCACCCCGAATTTCTACACTCAACTATATATATATATATATATATATATATATATAATATATTAAATTAGAGATAAAACCACTATTAGGCAAATCAAACAGTGAAAATCATAAGCCAATACATAAGCCAATAAAATTAATTAAAAAATATATAAAAAATATAAAATATAAAAATCCAATTAAAATATTTAAATTAAAGTTAAAATTTTTAAAAATTATTTAAATTAATAATTTAAACTTATAAATTACAAATATATATATTTTTTTATATTTTATTTAATTATTTATTTTTTTATTTTATTTTTTTTTTTATATTTTCATATTTATTTATTTATTTTTTTTTATAAACTATCAAAAAGTATTAGAAGTTTAATAAGATTATATGATTGAATGCTATGCATCCTCTTCCAAGTAAGTTTTATCTTAACAATTCTGATGCGCACTCTATATGATCTTTTTACTCTTTCGTTTTTCTTTCTTTCTCTCTCTTATTCTTTTACTTCCTCTTCTCCCACTATTCTTGCCTATTACTGTCACTCCTCCTTCCTTGCTCACATGGTATAAGTATGTACATATATATATGTATAAATGTATATATATTTGCAATCTGATTGCAAAAGGGTTAATGACTTACAAATGTCTCTACTCATGTAAACACTATATATATATGTATATATATGTATTAGGTTATTAGTATCATAATGCCTAAATGAAATATATATATGTCACTTAGGCATTGCAATACTAATAACCTGGTGTAGAACTCAATATATGTATGCCTCTAAACAAAGCATTAGTCAAGTACAGGGCAGCAATAAGAAAAGAGATGACAGAGGAATAAATGATTATCTTATGCACTTCATTTAGCTCTCAACTATAAGTCCACCACATCTTAGAGTGGAAACAGCCGTAAGCTAATGAAGTTCATAAGATATGCATTTATTCCTTTGTCCTCTTTTTCTTATATACACACATTGAATGACATATAACCTTAATAATAACCACTAAACACCATTGTTTCTTTTATAGCACCCAAGAGTAGAATTAAGTTTTTTGTGTGCCGGTAGCACATAAAAAAAGCACCAACCGATCGTGGCCGATGCCAGACTCTTCTGGCACCTGTGCAGGTGGCACGTAAAAAGCACCCACTACACTCGCGGAGTGGTTGACGTTAGGAAGGGCATCCAGCTGTAGAAACACTGCCAGATCAGACTGGAGCCTGGGGCAGCCCCTGGCTCCCCAGACCCCGGTCGAACCGTCCAACCCGTGCTAGCGCGAAAAACGGACGTTAAACGATGATGATGATGATGATGATATATTACTTATATTATTATATGATTGAACGCCACGCATCTTCTTCCAAGTAAGTTTTATACATACATATATATATCATCATCATCATTGTTTAACGTCTGTTTTCCATGCTAGCATGGGTTGGACAGTTCGACCGGGGTCTGGGAAGCCAGGAGGCTGCACCAAGCTCTAGTCTGATCTGGCAGTGTTTCTACAGCTGGATGCCCTTCCTAAAGCCAACCACTCCATGAGTGTAGTGGATGCTTTTTACGTGCCACCGGCACAGTTGTCAGGGGAGGCTGGCAACATCCACGATTGGTTTGTGCTTTTTACGTGTCACAAGCACGGAAGCCAGTCAAGGCGGCGCTGGCATTGGCCACGTTCGGATGGTGCTTTTTACATGCCACCGGCACAGGTATCACAACTACAATTTCCATTTGATTTTTGATGTCGATGTTGATGTACTTGACGCAATAGGTCTCCTCAAGCACAGCAGGTCACCCATGATATATATATATATATATATATATATAATATATATATATATATATATGACAAGGATACAGCAAATAAATTCTTTATTAAAGATATATTCAGATTTTATATGAGTGTCAAGAAATGATCATTAAAAGGCATAATACTTACTTGCAGAAGTGATGATTACATGTTGTAGAAACTGGGTTGGTCATTAAATCCAAACTAAAATCAAAACAAAAACAACAGCAATGAGCCTTTAAATGAGACTTAGATTAAATGAGAAAACTTTGTTTTTTTAATGCATAGATATACATTACATTTAAATGAAGGACATCATTATAAAAAGAGAACTGATAGTATTAAGGTTCTCTTTAAGCAAACATCTTACTACACAGTGCAGGTGTGACTGTATGTTAAGAAGTTTGCTGCACAACCACAGGGTTCTGGGTTCAGTTCCAATCTGTGGCACCTTGGGCAAGTGTCTTCTAGTATTGCCTCAGACCAACCAAAGCCTTGTGAGTGGATTTGGTAGATGGAAACTGAAAGAAACTGATAAGAGAGATAGTGTGTGTGTGTGAGAGAGAGTGAAAGAGAGAATATGTATGTGTGCATGCTTGTGTGTGTGAATGTATCTTACTGTCTCTGACATCATGTAATAGTTGTAAGCAATAGCAATAAATTTGGGAAAAAAATGCTCCTTTATCCATATATATATATATATATAAATTAATGAAAAATCAGTGCATATTATACATGACTGATGTTCTGTAGACAGTGTGACAAAATTATGTACACAATGTATCAGCATCATCATCATTGTTTTAACATTCATTTTTCTATGCTTGCATAGGTCAGATGAAATTAAATCAGAGATATTTTCTAGAACTGGACATCCTACCAGCACCAAATCTCACCTGTTTCCAAGGTAATTCCTCTAGTTCCTCAAACATGAACATCACAATGGACGTTCATGATTTCACAGAAGATTGCAAACAAATTTGTTTATGAGACAAGGGGACATGAACACACACATACATCACGTTTCTTTCAGTTTCAATCAAACAAGTCCACTCACAAGGCTTTGGTCAGCATGCCCAAGGTGTCATGTTGTGAGACTGAACATGAGCAACATTCTTAACCACACCACCATGACTGCACCTAAGAGTTAGTTCCAATGCCAGGGATTAAACCCAGGCCACCTTGGTGAGAGTCAGGAATCCTAAGTATTTAACAATAACATTATTTTGATAACTAACATTTTATTGTGCCAGGGAGAAGCACCACTGATGCTATATTTCTGGTAAGACAGCTGCAGGAGAAATACATAGCCAAAGATAAACCTCTGCACTTGGCCTTTATTGAGTTGGAGAAAGCCTTTCACCAGATCCCTTATCTGGTGATCAATGTGGAAACTAGGGATAGACAAGTGGTTGGTGAGAGCTGTACAAGCTATGTACAGGGATGCTACAAGTAAGGTGAAGGCTGGCAATGAGTACAGCAAAGAATTCCCAGTACAAGTAGGGGTTCACCAAGAATCGATGCTCACACCTCTCTTTGTTCATCATAGTCCACCAGGCAATAACAGGAATTTATGACAAGTTACCCCTGGGAGCTCCTCTATTCTGATGACTTTGCTCTTATAGCTCAATCACTACCAGAACTAGAAGTTCCAAGTATGGAAGCAAGGTCTAAAATCGAAGGGCCTTAGAGTTAATCTAGCAAAAAAACCAAAGTCTTAATAAGTAGGAAGGCAGACAAATCTTGATCTGCTTGATCTGTAGAAAAGACATAGGTAGAAACTCCATAAGATGCGAGCTTTGGACACATAATAGGTGTGGCAAGGTTAACAGGGAAACTAGCTTTTGAATGTGGAAGATGCACAGGTACAATAAACGCTGAAAATGTACAGAAAATAGATTCCATCAACTGCCAGGGGTGCAAGCTAAAAGTAGCTTATAGCTTCTGTTATCTAGATGACCAAGTAAGTAGTGGAGGTGGATGCTCCAAGAGCGTAGCTATGAGGATAAGATTAGGCTTGGCAAAGTTCAGAGAGCTCCTACTTTTGCTGGCAACAAAGGGACTCTTTCTCAGAGTGAAAGACATTATATGATGCCTGTGTGTGAACAGCCATGCTACATGGCAGTAAAACACAGGCTGTGACAGTCAAGGACATGTGTGGGCTTGAAAGAAATGAAGCCAGTATGCTTCGACAGAGTGTAAGCAACTTGAGAGAAAAGTTAGGCATAAGAGGAATCAGATGTGGTGTGCAAGAGTATGCACTGGTATGGTCACGTGATACATATGGACAAGGACTGCTGTGTAAAGAAGTGCCGATCTCTAACTACGGAGGAAACCTGTGGTAGAGGTAGACCTAGGAAAACATGGCACAAAGTGGTGAAGCATGATCTTTGAACTTTGAGCCTCACAGAGGCAATGACTAGTGACCGAGACTTTTGGCGATATACTGTACTTGAGAAGACTCATCAAGCCAAGTGAAACTGTAGTCATAGCTGATGTTGGTGTCGCGTAACTGGCACCCATCCCGGTGGCTTGTAAAGAGCACCATTCAAGAATTGGGTCTCACGAAGGCAAAGTGGCTGAGTTCCATTCAAGCATTCAGCTTCATAAAGGTAAAGTGGCTGAGTTCCTTTTGAGTGTTGGGCCTCACAGAGGTAATGACCAGGGCATTATGTCATGCTTGAGACAAAGACCCATCAAGCCAAGTTCCTTTCAAGTGTTGGACCTCACAGAGGCAAAATGGCTGAGTTCCTTTCGAGTGTTGGGCCTCACGGAGGAAATGACCAGGGCATTACGTCATGCTTGAGACAAAGACCCATCAAGCTGAGGAAAATCGCAGTCGTGGTAGATACCAGTGTCATGCAAATGGTACTCAAGTCAGTGGCATGTAAAAGCACCCATTACACTCTCAGAGTGGTTGGCATTAGGAAGGGCACCCAGTTGTAGAAAACCATGCCAAATCAGAATGGAGTCTGGTGCAGCCTTCTGGCTTACCAGCCTTGGTCAAACCATCCAACCCATGCCAGCATGGACAACGGACGTTAAATGATGATGATTAAATTCTTTAGCACATTGGTTGCTAAATGTTTCTTTGATGCAATGTGCATACAGCTCAGGCATGAGTTATTGTCCCAAGACTTTATTCCCACAATTATAGATGCATATTATATACAAATACAGTGGGGACCAGAAGGATTAACTGTAGTTTGGCAGGCAGGAAAGCTTGAGGGCTGTATGATGGACAAAGGCATTCTTTGTACACCAGACAGTGGTTTTACAAAAGTTGTGCTGCCACCCAGTTTTCGTGAGTGGGTAGGCTCCTCCAGGCATTATAGGCTTTGTTTTTTTATATTGAAACAGTTACAAGGCAGTTATGAGTAAACACTTTGAGGGACTGGATATGAGTAATCACCCTGTGCGAGGAATGTGAAGGAACTTAGGTCAGAAATGAAGCCTATGTGATGCCAGGGATAATTAGTATAAACTGATAGAGCTCTGGTCCTCAGCCCCCTCTTACTCATCATAGACCTCCAGACAATAACAGAGGAATTCAAGACAGGTTGCCCCTGGGAGCTCCTCTATGCTGATGACCTTGTTCTAATAGCCGAATAACTGCCAGAACTAGAGACGAAGTTTAGGGTGTGGAAGCAAGGTCTAGAATCTAAGGGCCTTAGGGCTCACCTAGCAAAAACCAAACTCTTAATAAGTAGAAAAACTGACAAATCACAATTCAGGTAGATGGCCCTGCTAGATCTGTAGAAAAGGCGTGACATGGTGTAAGCTATGGACACATAAAGGGTGCAGCAATATCAAAGGAAGGTTAACCAGGAAGATAGTTTTTGTGTGTGGCAGATGCACAGGGGCAATAAACACTGAAGATGTACAGTAAACAGATTCCATCACATGCCAGGGGAAAAACTAGAAGTAGTTGGTAGCTTCCGCCACCTTGGCAACCAAGTCTGTAGTGGGAGTGGTTGCTCTGAGAGTGTAGCGGCTAGAATAAGAATAGGCTGGGCAGAGTTCAGGGAGCTCCTATTTCTGCTAGCAACTAATAGCCTCTCACTCTGGATAAAAGGTAGACTGTATGATGCATGTGTGCAAACTTCCACGCTATGTGGCAATAAAACATGGGCCATGACTGCTGAGGGCATGCATAGGCTTGAAAGAAATGAACCTAATGTAATCCACTGAATGTGTAATGTCAGTGTGGCTACATGACAGAGTGTGAGTGCCCTGAGAGAAAAGTTGGACATAAGAAGCATCAAATGTAGTGTGCAAGAGAGACAACTGTCCTGGTATGGTCATGAGAAAATGCCACACCCTAACTGTGGAAGTAACCGGTGGAAAAGGTAGACCCAGGAAGACATGGGATGAGGTGGTGAAGCAAGACCTTCAAACATTGGACTTCACAGAGGCAATGACAGGAGATCAAGACCTGTGATCCAGCTTTCTGTTCTGCAACATTAAATTCTCTGAAAAATCTCTTCATAGATTATATAAACTACAAAAATAGAAGTCAAAATGGGAAAGACCCAGTAGGAGTGTTTTCAATCATAGATTTGTTCCGCCAAGGGTAACCTGGGACTAAATAATCAAAATTTATTGTCCATAAGCAAGTTATAGTGAAAAAAACTTGTCTGTAGTTATTTTATCTGTTATTTACTCCATGTATGAAACACACGCAGCCATCCTAACATGCTGGGAATAGTAAATATAAATGAACTATTACACTTTTGAAAAATAGTATTTTTAATAAGAATCATCAAATTTCATCATCTACACATTTCAAAATAGATTTCTACAAAATTTCATTAAATATATGCATTTACTTTTTAAAGAAAGCTACAAGGAAACAAAAAGTCCAAGCAAATCTATATATGAGCAAGCAATAAACACTTATTTTCAATTCCAATATGTTTGAATTAAGTATGTAAGTCTTAGGATAATCGTCACTTATATGCTGTCTCCTACCTGCCTATTCTGCTGCAACTGCAATGACCTCCTGCAGTTGCTTGGATTCATGTTATTTCTACCAACTTGTCTCTAATCCCCCATATTGTGTCCAACTCCATCAGACCTTACACTAACCACTATACTCAGTGCTTCTTTCCCAAAACATCGCACTCCAGAATTCACTTGCTGCTCAAGCCTTTCCTGCAGATGCTGACTTCAAATGGCTCAAGAGCAAAACTAATGGCATTGGCTTCACTGGTTTGAATGGCATTCCTATAGAAGTGTGTGTCCCACGACTTTTTTCCTCTTAACTTTCAGAAAAAGGAATACTTTTTTGGGAAATTTTCAACAAATCCCTTGCTGTGAATTCCAAATATATAGGAATTTGTTGGAAACATTTTTCCAAGGGGTGGGAAGAGGAGTTTCAAAAAATTCACACAACCCAATTATTTTTCCTCATAACTTTGAGGAAAATGGGTGTCTTTAATGAAATTTTATACAAATACATTACAAAAGAATTTGTTGGGAAAACATTTTTCTCGAGGGTAGGGAAAGGAGTTTTAGAAAATTCATGTATTGGCTTTGTTTTCCCACAACTGGTAAAAATTAGGTATTTCTATGAAAATTTCTGCAGATACTAGTCAGATGGTGATGATTAAGATTATATCAGAATTTGTTGAGAAAAAATTGGGGGGGGGGAGCAGGTATTTCACACACTTTTACTGTTTCCTCATATGTATTTGCTTCCCAACCACATGGTTCTGGGTTCAGTACCACTGCATAGTACTTCGGCAAGTCTCTTATTACAGCCCCAACCCCACCCACTCAGTTTTCTACAGGCAAAATGCATTTCCCACACATTGAGGTCAATTAAGACGATTGTAATGAAAAAAATACACAGGAGACAGGATCGGAAAGGGGAATTTCCGAGGAATTTCTCTAGCCCCACCCCCTCCGTTTTCCGCGGAAAGAATGCATTTCCGACAGCTTACGAGGTCAACTAAGACGATTGCACACACACACACAAAAGAACGGGGGAGAAAATTATTTAAAACTGAAATCGATTCTGGTGTGAAACTATAAAGTGACCCTCCACTCTTCAACACTTGCACTAAGAATAAACTCAAGGTGAACTTACTACTTGCTCTTATAGCAAGTTGATGCAGATAATTGAAAAGGTTGCAGGACACAACGAAAATTTTAGAAAAATAAAGAAGGAAACAAGTGGAAATTATACCGCTGAGTGGGTTAAATTATAAGGCACTAGAAGAGAATGACTCTCCCCAGACACACCAATATATATATATATAATATATATATATATATATATATATATATATTATATATATATATATATATATATATATATATATATATATATATACACACACACAAGGATAAACATATTAAAAGGGGTCCGTGAGAAAAGTCATTTAAATAAAAGGGTTGGGAACAACTGAACTAAGAGGAACAGGAGGATAGAAGTTCGCTGAAGATGTCACAGATGCGTGACGAAAGATTTCCAGACAATGAACATGTAATATAAACAATAATAAACGAATGAAGAACAATATATAGTGCTAGTGTTTATTTGGGAAAAAAGACCGTCCTCAAATATGATATTATATATATATATGGTCAAACTAAAGCGTTAAACCCTTTAGTTTAACCATATATATATATATATGTGCATGTCTGTAAATATACTTGTGTGTAAAGGTGGCTCACCAAATTGGACAGTCCATATTCTTCTTCATACTGTTTAGAATTTTCTGAATCTTTTGCTGGCTCATTGCGGAAGGGTAAAATGTGAATGTCGCAAAGAAGTTTCAATTTTTTTTTTCTTAGAGCAGCTAGAAACTAAATCAAATTAAGTTATTTTCAAATTAAATCTATAATAATATTGTCTACATAGAATCTTCGAGTTCTTTGAAATAAGAAACTTTTCAAACTACAAAACATTGTAATTCCCGCCGAATTATGTAACTCTTGCGTGTGATGAGAGTAGCCTCCCTTGATCATTCTTGCCTAGTTTCGTTTCACCTGAATTGCAGCAGTCTTAAAATATTCACGTAGCCTGTCGGCGTAACAAGACGCGACCTACATACAGATGCGTCTTTCCAGTTTTATATCGTGTCTCTACCTAACTGCGCACTGCTGCGATAAATTGTATGTGGTGCAGTGCGACCATCTGGACATGTTGCATTCTCTCTATTGTCCAGTCTATTTTTATCCCCCTGCAGGATCTAATTTGATCATTTTCAAGTTTCAGAAATAAGGTCTAAAATGGGGTAAAATGAATGCCTAATTTCAATAATTTCTTCTCTTAAACTACACGGTGAGTGAATATATCACGAAGTGGACACTCCAGCAGATCATGAAGAAGATATAAATATTTTATGTTGAGTTTTATATATATCATCATCATCATCGTTTAACGTCCGTTTTCCTCGCTAGCACGGGTTGGACGGTTCGACCGGGGTCTGGGAAGCCAGGGGCTGCACCAGGCTCCAGTCTGATCTGCCAGTGTTTCTACGGCTGGATGCCCTTCCTAACGCCAACCACTCCGCGAGTGTAGTGGGTGCTTTTTACGTGCCACCGGCACAGGCGCCAGGGGAGTCTAGTATCGGCCACGATCGGTTGGTGCTTTTAACGTGCCACCGGCACGGAAGCCAGCCAAGGCGGCGCTGGCATCGACCACGTTCAAATGGTGCTTTTTATGTGCCACCGGCCCAGAAGCCAGTCGAGGCGGCACTGGCAACGGCCACGTTCGGATGGTGCTTTTTATGTGCCACCGGCACAGGTATCACAACTACTATTTCCATTGATATTTATTTCGATGTTCATGTACTTGACTCAACAGGTCTCCTCAAGCACAGCGGGATGTTCTGGGATCCAAGGTACTTTGAATGGGCAGGGGCTATGCGGAACTGGTACAGGAAGCAGCCCGGGTCTTTGCAGTCACAGCATATCTCCAGAGATCTCGGTCCTTCGCCATTGCCTCAGTGAGGCCCAACGCTCTGAGGTCATGCTTGACTACCTCATCCCATGTCTTCCTGGGTCTACCTCTCCCCCTGATTCCTTCAACTGTTTGGGAGCGGCACTTCACACATCTCTCCTCATCCATCTGCAGTACATGACCATACCATCGCAAGCGTCGGTCTTGCACACCACATTTGATGCTTCTTATGTCCAGCATTTCTCTCAGAGTGCTTATACTCTGTCGTGCGTGCACACTGACATTACACATCCAGCGGATCATGCTAGCTTCATTTTTTTCAAGTCTACACATGTCCTCTGCAGTCACAGCCCATGTTTCACTACCGTGAAGCATGGCAGTTCGCACACATGCATCATACAATCTACCCTTCACTCTGAGTGAGAGACCCTTTGTCGCCAGTAGGGGTAGGAGCTTTCTAAACTTTGCCCAGGCTATTCGTATTCTAGTGGTGACACTCTCTGAGCATCCACCTCCACTACTAACTTGGTCACCCAGGTAGCAGAAACTAGTGACTACTTATAGTTTCTCCTCCTGGAGTGTGATGGAATCTGTTTTCTGAGTATTTGTGGTGTCTATTGTCCCTGTGCATCTGCCGCACATGAAAGTTATCTTATCAGTTAATTTCCCTTTGATGTTGCTGCACCTCTTATGCGTCCATAGCTTACACTGGGTGCATCTTATGGAGTTTCTACCTACGTCTTTCCTACAGATCAAGCAGGGCCACCTGCCCTTTGGGGTGTGTGCTGAGTTCGCCTTTCTGCTTACTATAACTTTGGTCTTTGCTACATTTACTCTAAGGCCCTTTGATTCTAACCCTTGCTTCCACACCCGAAATTTCTTTTCTAGTTCCGGTAATGATTCTGCTATGAGGGCCAGGTCATCAGCATAGAGGAGCTCCCAGGGGCAACCTGTTTTGAATTCCTCTATTATTGCCTGGAGGACTATGAGGAATAAAAGGGGACTGAGGGCTGAACCTTGGTCTACACCTACTTCTACCCGGAATTCTTCACTATATTCGTTGCCAATCCTCACCTTGCTGACAGCCTCTCTGTATAAGGCCTGTACAGCCCTTATTAGCCATTCGTCAATCTCCAGTTTCCGCATCGACCACCAGATAAGGGATCGGGGGACCCTGTCAAAGGCTTTCTCCAAGTCCACAAAAGCTATGTAGAGGGGTTTATCTTTAGCTAGGTACTTCTCCTGCAGTTGTCGGACCAGGAATATAGCATCAGTGGTGCTTCTACCCGGCACAAAACCGAACTCATCTAAGCAAATTCTCTACCTAATGAGATGGGTTATGACCCTCTGTGTGACCTTCATCACCTGATCCAACAGTTTAATACCCCTGTAGTTATTTCTGTCTAGAGCATCACCCTTACCCTTGTAGCAGTTGACTTGGTGCTGCTACACCAGTCATTGGGTATGACTCCATTATGAACTACCTGGTTTACAATGCGGGTGACTAGGCCATAGCCCACATAACCAGCTGTTTTAAGCATCTCAGCCGTGATTCCTGATGGGCCGGGGGCTTTACCTGGTTTCATACCCTTAATTGCCTTAACTACAAGGGAGCTGTCTATTCGGATAGCTTGTCCCTCTACTGGGTCAACATTTGGCAGGCTCTCCTCCTCCCATTCATTCTCCACATTCAGCAGTCTTTCATAATGGCTTCTCCAAGCCTCTTTCTTTTCACCAACATTAAAAGCAAGTGCCCCATCATCCATGCGAACACATTTCTCTCCTGTAACATCACTATTTTCTCTCACACACTGTCTAGCAATCCGAAATACCTCAGTTCTTTGGTCCTCACGTCGCTGGACATTGGCAAACTTCTTCTTTTCTGCTACATCTTTGGCTATATACCTGCCGCCCAGCCTCCCTTTTAGCTACTTGGTACAGTTCCCTGCTACCCCCATCCCTCCAGGCTTTCCAGGCCTGTTTCTTTGCACTAATGGCACTATCTACCACCACGTAACTCTAGGTCTGGAAGGGACTTTGCACCATCCACAGACTTGGTCTGTGGCACTCAGCAAGCTGTCCCGTAGGAATTTCCAGCTACCTTCTATGTCCAACGTCTGTAGCTCCTCCTCCCTCATATATATATATATATATATATATAATTATTACCTTTGAAGGTTTTTATTCCCATCCTAGCCACTTGAGATCGATATTTAAATTAACGATCTTATCCTAATTTATATAAATATATATATATATATAATATATATATATAATATATATATATATATAGTCGAGTTTCATTAATTTCGTTACATGCCATTTTTTCCTTGATCCTCTTTCATTTGACCCAGATATTACATTTTTTTTTTACATATCTGATCTTTCTGATGTCTTAGGGAAGGATGTTGATGTGTATGAGTCTGTTTTCTGGAGAACTGAAACCGCAAATTTACTTTATCTTGTACTTACTTATTTTGCCACAGCTAAATTTGTTTTTTACATGTTCAAAGAAATGGGCAACAATTTTCTGAAACAATGCTTTTAATGCATTTAGGGAAAGCTATTTGCTTAGCTGGTTTAGTTTTTGTGAGGTAGTGAACATTTGTAAAAAAAAAAATATTTTGTCTCAAAATCAAAATTGCAGTAAAAACCTAATCCCACCCCCAATGTTCGTTTGATTTCCAGTACAAAACGGAAGGGTCTGTTAAGGAACAACTTGCTGGAATCCCCAAATGTTTACAGAAATTCTAAAGTATAGCATTTTATTGGGATCTTTTCCTTTTGAACGGCACATATCAACACAATTTCTAGTTAACTAAATACTTTTAAACTTCGTATACTGGTAGAATGTGTTTATAAAACTTCATTTTTTCTTGGCTTTATTGAGAAAATTCTATATGTTGTAACGTATTTCCACTTTAATTTCAAGCATTTTGGCAATTTTAACCAATCGCTGACCTCCATTTGGGGTGAAAACATTCCGTGCTGTATGAATATGTCCCTCGTTTAAGAAACAGATTGGGTTTATTTACATTTGCGAAGAAAAAAAGAAACCCTTCCCCCA
This sequence comes from Octopus sinensis, assembly GCF_006345805.1. Classification (NCBI taxonomy): domain Eukaryota; kingdom Metazoa; phylum Mollusca; class Cephalopoda; order Octopoda; family Octopodidae; genus Octopus; species Octopus sinensis. Next base: position 27,093,736 of record NC_043006.1, on the reverse strand, counting down.
CCCCTAACCCTAACCCTAAATCTAAAATAGATTGAAATGCGATAGATCGATACTAGGGTTATAATTATGGGTGACAATTTCATACGACACCGCTACGGAAAATGGGATTTTTTTCTAGCGGTGTCAAATGAAAATGTCACCCATAATTATAACCCTAGTGTCGCTCTATTGCATTTCAATCTATTTTAGATTTAGGGTAAGATTTAGGGTTAGGGGTGGGGGAAGGGTATCTTTTTTCTTCGCAAATGTAAATAAACCCAATCTGTTTCTTAAACGAGGGACATATTCATACAGCATGGAATGTTTTCACCCCAAATGGAGGTCAGTGATTGGTTAAAATTGCCGAAATGCTCGAAATTTCAGATGAAATATCTTACAAACTATAGAATTTTCTCAATAAAGCCAAGAAAGAATGATGTTTTATAAACACATTCTACCAGTATACGAAGTTTAAAAGTGTTTAGTTAACTAGAAATTGTGTTGATATGTGCTGTTCAAAAGGAAAAGATCATTTTATTGTTTATAAAATATACTATAACACGGTTAATTAAGTCAGTTTAATTAGTCTGGTTCCCTCATTGATTCATAAAATATTTTCACTGGAATTATGGAATCCTCGTTTACCTTAAAATATTCTAAAATGTACTGTTTTATGTTGGTAAAATATACCATAAAACGATGATTAACTTCGTTTAATTAATCTTTGTAGTCACTTAGGTATAGGGGCCAACTGAGAGTATTAAGAGCCCTTGGGTATAACTGTTTACCTTTGAATGTGCGTTTTAGTAGAGATAACATGTTGAGGGCGGGTCCCTCAGTGCTCTAGACCCTCGGGGGGTGCCCAGTTGACCGACGGCTCAGTCCACTTCTGCTTGTGTAAAATAATGATTTATTTGTAAATTGAGTGAATATGGCATGTTTCTATGTGATTCCTTTTTTGTATGAGAAGTCGTTATGTACAGATTTGACTTCACTGGTTTGTGTATTTCTGAGTTTATTGAGGTTTGTTTTCAAGAGAGTGAGGCCCAGGTAAAACTGCCTTCGTCCATAAAGTGTACACTTCTTTTTATTAGCCACATGCTGAACATGTGATTGCTTTATATTTGTGCATTATTTAACTCTCTCTCTCTCTCTCACCACCACCACCACCACTACAATGATCTCTGCTTTTCGGAATTGGCTAATGTTGTATCATCTTCACTCAAGGTCACCTGCTAATATCTGTAAATACAAAATAATATAAAACTGACACTTAAATGGCAGTAAGTAGTTTGATAACAATCTACATTTCAGGGCATTGAGCTGGCTAACACACTGAGCAGGATTTAAAACTGAAACTGCATTAACTTATTAAAGAGAGATCACTGCTATCAGGTGATATCGGCCTAATTGTCAACCAATAGTATTTCATCTGCAGTCATTCAATTGTACGACACTGAGTGAAAAATTTCTTATATTACAATATAAAACTTGGCTAAGAATTCAAGTTTTGCTCCACAGTCAAATCAGAGAAGGTCCATGTGAAAACAGGTTTCTAGGTCACTGCTATATCATGTGTTAAAGAAATGTTTGTCCACCATGACTATATAATTTTCTACCTCTCAAAACACAAACAAATAACTGTTTAATTCTTAGCTGTAACACAACATATAATAATAATGAAATTATTGTATACAGTGCTCAGGTGCACCACAACTTGTCAGAAAGTGCATATAAAGTACATGCAGTAATGTAAAAATGTCTGGAAAGCGAACAATGTATGAGTCAGATACATGCCTGTGTGTGTATGGAGGGGAGAAAATCAGGTGTTGTGTTGGCGAATCTCAGAAAGCATGGAAGTTTTGAAGGATGCAGTGCTCCGACAACTAACAACTGATGCCGGCAGTTTGTTCCATGCTTCAGCAACTCTCAGCGTGAAAAAATGTTTCCTGAAGTCATGGGAACTGTGTTGTTTTCTGACTTTGTAAATATGTCCACAGGTGTTAGATGGGTGGAGTTTGAAAAGGTGCTCAGAGTTATTGTTTGTACGATGGTTGATAATTTTATGGGTGTCTGCCAAGTCAGCTGCCAGACGTCGGAGTTTCAATGTGTCCATGCCCAGGGAAGTCAGGCGTTCAGGATATGGCAATTGCCTGATGGAGGGTATTCTTTTGGTTGCACGTCGCTGAACAGCTTCCAGACGATTGATATCCTGGGCAAGATAGGGGTTCCAGACCGGTGATGCAAATTCCAGGTGAGGTCTTACCATAGCTATATAAAGCCGCAGATAGATAACCGGAGAGCGGCTCACAAAGGATTTGGTGAGTGATGCCAAGACACCCTCAGCCTTCTTGACAATTTTAGCGATGTGTTTTGTCCAACGCAAATCACTGTCGACAATATTCATGACTCTACTGCTAAACAGTGATCCATCCTCCAGTAAGTAACCAGTGCAATTATTAACACAGTAGATCGTGGTAATGACTTATAAAAACATCTAATATACTGTATAGTATGTTATGGTTGCATAATGAAATACCACATACCTACAAATCTTTAATATGTATAGTTTATGTATAAATAAATGGTCTCATCAAAAATCTAAGATGAACTTGATTGTATATAGGAAACAGCACAACTCAATTCAATCCTACCAAACAGTGAACATCCAGCTAACCAAATCTTCTATATGAGCAAATAGTAACAAATACTTTGAGGCTTGTATTTTAGGAGCCTTGTGCTTTAGCATGTGCATATGTTATTTTGTAAAAGCATGTATTATAATCCCTTTCAATTCCTCTTGCATACCTACTCTTCCTATATATGCTGCACCCTTTCTTTCATTATCTTATAATTTCACATTCAATTTTCCACTAACTCTTCCTCTTTTCCCGGTAATCTGACTCACTATCTCATAATAATTCTGCTTGTCTTTCTGTTACTTAGCCCGTCTGTAATGCTTTCACATGATTAGAGAAAAGGAGGGAGAGAGGTGTCCATTATGTGAGGTAAAATGAATGTAATTGTAATGCTTTCATGTGATTAGTTGAAGGGAAAGAGAGGAGACAGAAAAAGAAGATAAGGTGATGAGTAAGACAGAAAGAGGGAGAGAGAGTCACCCATGACGTGAGGGAGGGGGAACGTGGTTAAAAAATTAGTTGAAGGTAGAGGCGGAAAGTTAAAATTATAAGTTTAGCAGAGGGGTGATGTTCTAATGGTGAGGTTAAAGGAAGGCAGAGAGAGGTGGTAGTGGTGGTGATTGGATAGTGAAAAGTATATTTTCTTTAATTGAACTAAATTTTTTATATCACCTATTACTTAACGCATGGGCATAAAGGCAATTCCATAAAATAGTCACACTTATTTAACATGGCAGGTATATGCAATTTAACTGAAGGTTGTATCATATGTGCAGGTATTTTTTCTTTATGGGAAAAATGGAAAAATAACAGTGAATATTTATTTTATTAAGTCTATAAAACTGTGTATAAAGTATATAAAGTGCATCAAGTAATTGTCATATTCCAATTTCTTTCACTTTCCAATGAGTAACAGATGAGCAACAACTATCTTTCCATACAGACACAACACAAGATATGCTTTCAGGCTTTTTGACTAAAGTTTTCAGAAATAACCCAATAAGTTCACCATTAATTCTATGAAATATGGGTTCTGCTAGTGTTTACTTGTTCTTCTATAAAAAGATCTATATGAAGTATTACAAATTTCCTCTTCTCATATAATTTCATCTCATCTTCTGCTGATGCACAACATTATTTGTTTCTAGAAAATTTAGTGATTGTTCTAGAAATGTAAAGAAGGCTAAAAGGAAAAAGAAAATATGTTAGTATTAACATACTTAATGCTGTGGAGGTGGGGGGGGTCATTGAAAAATTAGCAAGAAATAACTATACAGGCGCAGGAGTGGCTGTGTGGTAAGTAGCTTGTTTACCAACCACATGGTTCCGGGTTCAGTCCCACTGCGTGGTACCTTGAGCAAGTGTCTTCTACTATAGCCTCGGGTCGACCAAAGCCTTGTGAGTGGATTTGGTAGACGGAAACTGAAAGAAGCCCATTGTATATATGTATATATATATATGTGTGTGTGTGTGTGTTTGTCCCCCTAGCATTGCTTGACAACCGATGCTGATGTGTTTATGTCCCCGTTACTTAGCGGTTTGGCAAAAGAGACCGATAGAATAAGTACTGGGCTTACAAAAGAATAAGTCCCGGGGTCGAGTTGCTCGATTAAAGGCGGTGCTCCAGCATGGCCACAGTCAAATGACTGAAACCAGTAAAAGAGTAAAGAGTATACAGTAAGGAAAAAGCTACATTAATCAATGACTAAGATTAGTCTAATTATTTTAGCATGCATGCAAACATGGGAGAGAATTCCAGATGTGTTTTAATACCTGTTTCAACTTTTGGTATAAGACCAGCAATTTTGAGGTAGGAGAGTTTGACTGGTACTTATTTTATTGACCCCTGAAAGGATGAAAGACAAAGTCAACCCCAGTGGCATTTAAACTTAGAACATGAAATTGCAAGAAATGCAACTAAACATTTCTCAGCGTGGTAACACTTCTGTCAGTGCACCATCTAGGTATATTTTAATGTTTTTCATTCATCATATATACTTATTCGGATCTCAGCTGAAGAGACTGAAATAGTAATGAAAGAAACAGTAAATTATTTTACAATATGGTAGTTTGGTTAGTATAAAAAAATAGAATCATTTAGACAATAAATAATTCCAAGATGTCATCTACAAGAAAAATAATACTTGAATTAATTAGTATTAACTAGGCAATGCAATGCCAGACATATTTCAGGTGCTGCATTAAATATTCTTGAGTTAGGTGTGATGTAAAATCTGGAGCCTTTATTTAATGACTGGGGGTGTTGTTCTAGTCCCTTGACCTATTGTTGCAGAGGATTTAATAATATTGTATTACTATACAACTGTATGTAGAGGAAACAACAAGTTAAAAGTGTAATTTCAAGGCATTTAAGCATCGTCCCCATATTGCCTATATTTTTTTTGCTTTTTAGATAAGTTGTTTATACTGATGTTTGTTTTCAGACTTTTCCTTCAGACTTTTCCTTTCAGACTATTTCCTTCCAGACTATTTCCATCACCACCCCCACTGTCACCATTACAGCATCAACAACACCATCTTTTGGAGGAAATGCTACCGCTAGCACACTCACCAGGCTAAGTGATGTCACTGCCCATTCAGTTATCCAAATGACAGGATATATGTAAACTCACATTTTTTTAACTGTATCCTTCTGAAGACGGGTCTTTGTACCTGAAATATATAAAGGTTTTTCAACTTACCTGTCCACATTGTTAGAAGCTTTCCTCATTTCCCTATCCATTTATTATTTATTTTAATTGGACATTCCTAGACCAGCTCAAAGATAAAACTTAGAACCTGAAGATGGTTGGAAACAATACTAATCAAAATATTGTGTCAGTATCGGTGACAGTAAACATCTATGATGAGGACAATTGTATAAAAACATATCATTTTCCTTTAACATCCATTTTTCATGCTGGCATGGGTTGGACGGTTTGATCAGAGCTGGCGAGCAGAGGAGCTGCACCAGATTTGGTTTGGTTTCTATGGCTGGATGCCCTTCCTAATGCCAACAACTTAAGGGTGTGCTGGGTGCTTTTTATATGACACTGGTACAGGTGTTTTTATGTGGTGCTGGCATGGGTACTTTTTATGTGGCATCAGCACAGGGCTCTTGCAGGCCAATCCGCTTCAGCAGGGAGAGCAGCATTAACCCCTACTGTAGAGGACAGGTCTTCTTGGGTACAGCAAGGTGCCAGATATATCAGTCCTTTGTCATCTCCTCTTTAAGGTTTAGTGTCTTGAGATTGTCTTTCAGTACTTCATCCCATGTTTTTCTGGGTCTCCCTCTTCTATGAGTTCCATCCACTTTGAGTGATCAGCATTTCTTTATAGAGCTATCTACATCCATGTGCATCATATGACTAAACCAATGCGGTCTTCTCTCTTGCACACTGCATCTAATTCCTCTTATGCCTAAATTTTCTGTTAATACTCTAGCACTCAGTTGAACATATACATTGATATTGTACATCCAGTAAAGCATACCAGCCTCATTCCTCTCTAGCCCTCACATGTACTCCTCATTCAGGGCCCATGTCTCACTACCATCTAGAATTGCTGTTCATATACATACACCATACAATCTTCTTTTCATCTGAAAAGAGAGACCTTTGGTTGCAAACAGAAGTAAATGTTCTCTGAATTTTCTTCATCTTATTCTTATTTTAGCTATTACACTTTCCATACAACCTCCCCCACTACTAATTTAGTTCCCAAGTTAGCTCCAGGGCATTTGAGGAAATTAACTTTCCGAGTATTTGTAATTTTATGGCTCCTGTTTATCTTCTACATATGAACACTACTCTGATAACCTTCCTATTGTTCCACTGCACCTCTTGTGTGTCCACAGCTTACACTGGGTACACCTTATTCCTGCCTACACATTTCCTACATATCAAGCAGGGCCATTCACCTGAAGCAGGTAGAGTCTTGTCTATTTTCTTGCTATCTAAAACCTTAGGTTTTTGCTAAGTTAGCCTTAAAGCCCTTAGATTCTAGTGTTTCCACACCTGGAATTTCTTTTATAGATCTGATGTAGAAAAACAATTGGAGTGGGGAGTCAAGCACTGAAGCAATTTTAAATAAGCAGTAATATTTTACACTCAAGTGATTCAATCTACTTCTTTAAACATAAAGCAGAAAGCCAAAGATCTTGTTAACAATGGTAATTATGAGCTATAAACCCAAACAGATCTATCTGGTAAAATTGGTTTCAAATTTTGATACAAGGCCAGCAATTTCAGGGGAGGGATAAATCGATTACATTGACCTCGGTGCTAAACGGGTACTTATTTTATCAACCCCAAAATGATGAAAGGCAAAGTTGACCATCATGGAATTTGAACTCAGAATGTAGACAGACAAAATGCATCTAAGCATTTTGTCTGGCATGTTAATGATTCTGCCAGTTTACCATCTAAATTTACCAGGTTGTATTGATACCTAATAAAGGCATATATTTGGGAATTGTAAGCATTCTATTAAATTAATCCTGTTTTCATCAACCCCAGAGAAAAATGAAAAGCAAAATATAAAGGAAGTCCACTAAATGTAACGACATTTTGTTCTGTGTTCTATTGATTCTGCCATCTACAGCTTTTTTGGTTCTGTTTTTATCCCCCCCCAATTTTTTTTTCTTAAATTTTGAAATTCAAACTCTTTCTTTAAAATGAAATATCTCTTGTTATTACAGATAATCTGTGTCCTGTTATGTCAAAGCATTTAAAAGCTTATCAGAAACTGAATGATACACTTAAGTTATTTCTTTTAATCAGAAACATTGCAAAAAAAAAAGTCTTTTCATCTTGTCAATATAAATCCTGAATATTTTGGAAGACAGCAAAACTGAAATTCAGTGAACCTAAGAAACCTAATCATACTGTAGAGCTTCAGTTTTGCTACCTGATAATGGAAAAGTACCTGAAATTTTCTTTTCAAAATCAAAACTAGATTACAAATATGGTTAAATGTAAAAGATAATTCAGTGATGGACTGTTATTTTCAAATTTCAAAACAATACAAAATAAGCAAAGATATCTTATAAATCAGAGTAGATTGAACTATCTTGCATTTATGTATATTGGACGGAGATTTCTACGAAAATATTCAAATCCAGAGTTAAAAATTAGTTTGCTCATGCTATATGTAAACATTAAATTAAATTGATATTTCTACTGTAAGCATGTTAATTTTTTATGTAATTAATTAATATGAATAATTTTATTCTCTTTTAATCAAAAATAAATTATTAATCTACCTGTACATGCATATATGTGTGTGTATGTTATGTATATATGTATGCATATGTGTATACTTATGTATATGTATGATGGATTTTCTTGATTGCAGGGTAATATATCAGAGAGAATCAAAGCACCAGATGAGAAGTGAATGCAGATGCATAATGGTATGCTTGCACTCGGTGATCCTGGGAAAAGAAAGGTATAGAAGTGCTATGAGGAGAAAGAGAATCTTCCAAATATGGATTCTACAGAGAGACCAACCACTCTAGCAATACAATAAAGCTATTAAGGATATGAAGACAGGAAAAGCCTCTCAACAATCAGGAATTACCACTGAGATACTTGGGGTACAGCTTACTCATTCATATAAGTAATCAGGTTGTACAGGAAAGTATCATACCCAATGGCTGGTGTAGCAATTTCATAGTTAACCGTTACAGAGGTAAAGTAACAGGGGTATCAAATAGCTGAACCAGGTCATGAAAGTTATGGAAAAAAGTTATCACTTAATTAGAAAGAAAATTAACTGAGATTAGGTACAGTTTGGTTTTTACCAGGGGAAAATGCTACTGATGCTCTCTTCTTAGTGAGGAGGCAATTGCATAAGAAGTATTTAGTAAAAAGTAAGCCCCTGTACTTAGCATTTATTGACCTGGAGAAAGCTTTCAACATGGTGTCTTGCTCTGTGATCTAGTGGTTACTGAGAAAATTCAGTGATGAATGGCTTGTGAGGGCCATACAAACCATGTACAGAGGTACTGTCAGTAAGGTGACAGTTAGCCAACAAGTACTGCAACAAATTCAGTGAGCAAGTAGGGGTCCACTCAATCTCTTCCTATTCATCATAGACCTCCAGGTCATAATATAGGAGTTTAAGACTGGCTACCCATGGGAACTGCTATATGGTGACTACATTTTTATAACTGAATCTGTAGTAGAATCAGAAAGGAAATTCCACGTGTGCAAGCAAACCTTGAATCAAAGAGTCTTAAAGTTAGATTTACAAAGCCCAAAGTTTTACAAGCTAGAAAAATAGGCAGGACTCTATTTCCACTAGAGAAACGGCCTTGCTCAATATGTAGAAATTCTATTTGGTGTACTCAATACAAACAATGGGTACACACAAGCAGTTGTATCATGAGTAAATTAACAGAAAAAGTAAACTTTGTGGCAGATGTGCAGAAGCAATTTTCTACATATATGCAAGAGGAAAATGAAAAATAGATTTTCTTAAAAGTCTGGGAGGATCCCCAGATATACCAAGAAAGCTTCTGTTACTTAGGTGACCAAATTAGCTATGTTCTGAAAGTATAGTAGCTAGAATAAAAGCACGTTGGAGAAAGTTCTGAGAGCTATTACTCTGTTGGTAACAAAAGATTTCTGTCTTAGCATGAAAGTAGATTGCCTGAGGTTTTTGTACAAATTGCATTGCTGTATGTTAGTGAGCTGTGGGCCATGAATGAAAAATACTTATGAAAACTAGAAAGAAATGATGCTAATATCCTCCAGTGGAGTGCAATGTCTGTATGAATGACAAAGTACTAGGCATAAGAGAAATCGAATGCAGTGGGCAATAGAGAAGACTATGCTGGTATGGACATGTGATATGTATGGATGAAAGCAACAGTATAAAAAAATGCCAATCACTTAATGTGGAAGCTTGTGGAAGAAGGAAACCATGACAACATGGCTGATCTCAGAAATTTGAGTCTTTTAGGGTAGATGACAAAGGGGCAAGATTATTGGTGATATGCAGTACCCAAGAAGACCTGTCCATCACAGAAATACAGAAGTCCTGGAAGCTAATGTGCATACACATAACTGAACCTCTTGCTCAGCTTATCTCTGTCAAACTTTTCTCACCACTCCCTCATCTCCTTATCACTCATCCATCCATCACCCTCCTAACTACTGCAGTATTTTGAGGCTGTAATTACATGAGAGCAGAACTACATATTTCATCATACTTTTCTGTGCTGCCAGTTATCTCTTCTAATCCCTCATTCCACTTTCTTTGGCATCCATCTTTCATTCTGAATATCGTCCTTCCTCATCACATTTTCCATTGACCATCATCTGTATACTCCCATTATTTCTTCCTCTCTTTTGAATCACCTCCTATTCATTTACCCATTATATACCTCTGACCACTTCAACTTGTGTCTCTCAAATACATCCACCCACCTTTATATAATATGGGGTAGCCATTGCATCTCCTTTACAAGAAATCTGTTCTTGCACCTTCTTTCATATGTTCATCTGACATAAACCCACTCCTCTCTGTACTACACTCTCACTCATTTGAAGGAGATTTTAGTCTTGTGAGTTATGTGGTGACTTCACTAGTACTGGTGCCATGAAAAAAGTACTCAGTACTCTCTGTAAACTGGTTGGTATTAATTAGGAAGGGCATCTAGCCATAGAAACTGTACCATTGCAGTCATTGACACATGACAGTGTCCTCTGACTAATTGGATCCTGTCAAACTATCCATATCAGCATGGAAGATGGACATTAGGTAGTAATGATGATGACAAGCTTTAGCTGTATGAAAAAACATGTTGGTCTAATATTTTGCAGCTCCTAGCCTAACCTTACATTTGATCTTTAAAAAAAGTAAAAACAGGTACTGCAAGAATTAAGAATGATAAGCTATAAAACTTGAAACAACTCAGAAAGTTCTTTATAATAACAGAGAGTTGTATTTTCTTTAAAGGAAGAAGTTTAGGGTTTTAAATCTATTAGGGTTATCTTGAAAGTAATGCAAAGGCAAGTATAGCTTTTTGATTTAATGACATAAGTCATTCAAATTGCACATGTTAGTAGAGTGACTTTTCTCCTATACAAAGGTATTACTCAGCATACACACCACAACAAGCAATGAATTAGATTGTTTTAAAAATAATAGCAGATTTCAGAAACATAATTTTATTCTGGAAAAATTAACAATAGAAATGTTTTGATTAGTCAAAGTATGAGCTGTGAACATCTATGCATCTCTTCCACAATTCAACGAGAATTATTTATGCCTCGCTGATAAAAACTTATTGGCTTAGATGCTAAGAAATCTTTGAAAGTTGATTCCACCTTTGGTTTGGACCTGAAAGTGTTATCATTTAAAAACATGTTTAAATGCTTAAAAAATGGTAGTCAGTGGGTGAAAGATCAAGAGGATGTGGTAAAGTCTCATATCCCAAGTCTGTGAGTTTCTGCAGTGTCATTCTTGCAACATGTGGCTTTGCATTATTGTGGAGCAGAATTGGGCCATGCCAATTCACCAATGCAGGTCTTATTTTTTGCAAGTGAATATGCATTTCAGCAGGTTGATTGCAGTAAACCTCTGCTGTAATTCTCTGATTGGCTTCTAGAAAGCTGTAATGGACAACACCAATTGCAGACCACCAGGCAGTCACCATAATCTTTTGCTGATGCAACTTTGGCTTTGGAAAATGTTTGGGGGACTCATCACAATCAAGCCATTGACCTGATTGTTTATGGTTATCATAAAGGATCCACTTTTCGTCACAAGTGACTATTCAATCAAGAAAAAGATCATTAGTGTTTTGCAGAAAAAGCATTGAGCACCCTTCAAAACGCAAAACTTTTTGATTTTCATTGAGCTCATGTGGTACCCATTTATTGAGCTTTTACCTTGCCAATCTTCTGCAGATTGCATCAGACCATTGCAATACCGACACCAAAGGCCTGAGATATTTCTCTGACACATTGTAAGTTTTGTTCAACAATTGCTTTTAATTGTTCATTGTCAAAACTGCATGACCATCTTCTATCTTCTTCAAGGCTGTCATCACTACTATGGAATTTTTGAAACCACCTTCATACTGTACGATCACTTGTGGACTCCTCTCCCCATGCTCTGTTGATATTGGCAGCAGTTTGGGAGGCATTGTGCCCAAGCTTGAACTCATGCAAGAAAAGTAAGCAAAGGTCCTTTTTTGTCATGTTCATAATTAAGGGCACCTATGCTTCAAGAATGTTTTCCATCTGAAATAAGTAAAAAATTATTAAAGAGCATACATCAATTATTAAGTATGTCGAAATTCACCTAAAATATAATTATAATGCTATGATAAAATTACATTTCAAAACACAACACTTAGAGTGGTCATTATTTTCAGAGCAACCTAATATTTGCACATTCACTGAACTCAATTTCTGAATCCTCTTTGGAGAAAATTCAGGTGTGCACTATTAAACCTACTTTATCATCAAAGACTGTCCTACATTGAACCAAACATGTGGAAGGTCAGAAGGTACCAGATTTGGGCTCATATAGTGAATGGGGGATCACTTACCAACCCGATTTGTTGTCTGATTAATCGATAAAGTTATGTGTGGTCACACATTGTCATGGTAAATGTAGATCATTTTCAGATTCTTGTTCAGTCTCTTCATCCTGTTGGTTTTTCTATGCTTTTTAGGCATCTCAGTGTACTGCTCACTGTTCATGGTACAATCACATTCCAGAAAATTCTGTGCTAGTTGCTGGTTCCTAAACTTTTTAGGTCTTAGTGAAGAATTGTGATGCCTTTTCATGGACTGAGCCTTCATTTCTGGATCATAAAGATGAGGCCAAATTTCATCCTTTATCACTAGATTGGACTGCATGCTTTATCTGTTCAGAGATTAGAGAGCCCAGAACAAAGAGAAATGTTTCCACCTTTCACTGATAAACATTGTTTCTTCTGACGTATTATATCTTGTAAGACATACACTTCAGCCGTGTTCTTTTTTTTTTTTTCACACATAGCGGTGTGAATGGCGGTGTCCCAGCATGGCCACAGCTGAAACTAGATAAAATGAAAAAAAAATAGCTATAATCTGTACACCTCCTGGTATTCAATTCATATTCACTACATTTGTTTTTAATTTTCTGAAAATTTTCAGACTCAAGAAGATTCATTGCAACAACTATGTTCACATCTTCTAATTGCAAGACTGTTTTATTCACTCTTTTGGAAATGTCATTCCAAGGAATTCCCAGAAAGATTATCTCTAGTTTCTTCATTTTTTAAATTCAGTCCTTTTGCCTCTCTTCTTGACTTTTATCTTCTGTCCAGTGTCTGAATAAAATCAAAATGTCACAATGATTAAACAGATGCTTGACCTCAGCATCTTTTTTCTGAAGATGATACCAGAATATTCCATCAATGTATAAAAAAAAGAGAAAAAGTAATACAGATTGTAATGATAAAAAAAAAAAAAAACTTGGTGGCTGCTTTCCAAGTTTTATTCAAATCTATTGTTTAATTTCAGTCTAAAATATTATGGTATACATGCAGTTATTTTATATTATAGTCAGACAACTTCTAGTTGCAAGTTTCACTTTCTAAGTATGGAAAACTTTACATATGCGCACCAATTATTAGTAATATTATGTTCTGCCTTCTTAGAAAAGAAAAGTTTTATTAGTATCAAACAATTTTACAGAACCACTTATATGGATTGAGAGGCTTTAGTCAAGTGGATTTCTTTCATTATTCTCTTCACTGTGATATGTCATATCTTCTTTATCATCTGATCCTAGAACTATCAGTTTTCAGTTTTATTTTGTTCCACAACAAATGTGGGGAGTGTCTAGAACAGTGGTTCCCAAACTAGGGTCCACAGACCCCTGGTGATCCGCAAAGGTAGTACTGAAGGGGTCTGTGAACTAAATTCAAAATTTCCTATATATATACATACATAAGGATAAGCATATTAAAAGGGGTCTGTGAGAAAACTAATTTAAATAAAAGGGTTGGGAACCACTGGTCTAGAACTTGAAGCAAGAGATTATTTTTCAAGTCCCTGTCTGGGATTGAACTTAGAATCCAAGGGTTAGTAGCCCACACTCTTATCCACTATGCTGTATGCCCGTGGGCAATTATAGAGTGAATCAACAGAAAAATAACATCAGCAACATGCCTTAGGAATGAGAACAGTGTACCCCATTAGTCAAATGAAGGTTTGGGTTCGAAATTCCACCAGAACACCTGATGAAGGTTGGAGAGTACATTAGCTGAAATGTGATAACAACAAACAAGGTGAGTATACCTATCCATCCATTGTAAATAATGTACATAATTCCTCATCTCAAAAATATAGAATAGTAAGTATGAATTATGTGAAGCAGTGGACAAAGATCCCTTGAAGTCCATACTCAGGTGTTCCATAGACTTTGTTGCTTTGATAAGAGTGTCTTCTTGAGAGTGATAGCCCAGCATAGACCCATAAGATGCACAAATCTTCCTCACATCTTCTGTAGAGAAGGGAGATTCTTTGCTCCAATAAAATGCAGTAGATATTTTAATCTTGAATGACATAGTCTATCGTGTATGTCAATAAACTTGGAAATAGTTAAAACTGAACAGGTGTAAGCTTGATTAAATGTGTCAATAATTCATTCTGTAGCTTAATGCTGAAGATCCAGTCTCCACTCCCAAATCTTTGCATTATTTTTGTACACCCTATTGTGTCACTGACCTCTGATGAGAAATCAGGTTACAGTGGCACTGTTTTTTGCACTGCCTCAATAATAGCAGTTGCTTCTTTCTCTGCAATGTAGTAGTGTAATTAGCTTCCTTGTAGCATTATTAACATGAACACTATAGGCTGTTCTCATTAGTTAAGGTTGTCTGAAATATTTGCATCAGATGCATTACATTCTACCTCAAAGGGTGATATTATTCAATAATGATTTATTTTTATTTATTTATTAATGACTTAATTAGGAAATCAATATCTTGTAAATAGATGCAAAAACACTGTACTAATATGGACATGTGATTCACAAGGATAAGGACAGCTGTATAATGAAGTGCTAATCCCTTAATGTGGATGAAGCTTATGGAAAGCAAAACATGAGACGAAGTAGTAAAGATTGCTCCTAGGACTTTGAACCCTAGTGAGTAGATGACAAAGGAGCAGGACGACTGGTGGCATATGGCTCCTGAGAAGACCCATCCATCTCAACAAAATTGAGATTTTGGAAGCACAATATATATATATATAATATTAATTCGAGACAAAACCACTATTTTGCAATACAAACAAGGAAAGACTTAATCAATACATAAAAATTTTTAATATAAAGAAATAAACCGCCACTACAATCGTTTCATGTCTTCAATGACATTCGTCAGGTGGATTTTCGATCTCCTTTTTATTGCATTGCAATTAACTTACCTAGTGTATTAAATGGGTGAAGGTAAAGAGATATTTCACCATTAATTTATGTTGCAAATAAGAAAATAGAGGAGAACATTAGTTGGTTCATCAACTTTAGGACATTAAAAATGTTAATTTATTAATTTATTAAACTGATATTTTTAATAATTACTTGTATCCTTATTTTATATGCATTGAATAATATGCTATATGTATGTTGTTATTATAATTATCAGTTTAATAAATAAATAAGTTAACATTTTTAATGTCCTAAAGTTGATGAACCAACTATTGTTCTCCTCCATTTTCTTATTTGCTATATATATATGCACAACTGGGGTCCTCACCCATAAGCCCCCTCACCGTCCATCATCTCTCTATCATCAGCTCCTCTATAACCTGCATAATTCAATGTTCTGCTGCTATAATTAAATATGATCAAAATTGCATATTTCACTAGTTTTCCCTGATACCATTTATCTGTCTTACTACCAAAAAACATTTCACTTGATATCCAGCCTTCATTAATACCGTTACTCTTAACCCACATTTTACATTGATCACCATCAGGTACTATCAAATTATCTCTCTTTAACCATCATACATTTCTCACTCTCTCTCCATGCACTATGCTGCCTCTCCCCTTACCCTCTTGCAATTTACCCATCTACATGACATCTCTCTCTCTCTCTCATCCATCAAGAATTTATGCTACATGGTATTTAACATATCTGTATTTGCTTTTCAAATACACACCACCACCACCAGCCATTCTGAGTTAGTTCTCTTAGCTTTTGTATATCTACATCAATATTTATCTCTCTCTCATATATATATATATATATATATATATATATATATATATATAATATATATATATATATATATATATATATATAGAGAGAGAGAGAGAGAGGAGAGAGAGAGAGAGATATGTACACACACGTTTATTTTATGTCAAGTTATACATAAAAACAATTGAACACTAGAGCACCGTATTTATTTTCACAAGGAAAAGTTTTACAATGACTTTAAAGTTTTGGTTTACTTGCAGATCGAAATTTACCTTGATTTTTTTTTATGCCGTATAATATGGTTTCATTATATATATTTTCATTTAGAAGGGTGTGTGGTGTAGTGATGTATATGAACATTAGGTGTGATGTAACCTAGTGGGGAGAAAGAAGTAATTGTATAAGAAGAGGTAAGGAGAAGAGAAAAAATAGGCATTTATAGAGTGGGATGCAGAGGTAAGGATGATAGATATATTTTTACTGGTTTCACAAAAAGAGGTTGTATTTGTATCATATAGGAACTGCTGAATGGTTATATTTAGAAGTGGTGGTGGGGATTGTTGTTTGAATACAGTTGAGCATGTATGTAAAACCAGGTGCTGTGAGTTAGATTTGTCTAGTTCATGTGGTAGATAGATTGCTTTCAGGACACAACTTGTGGGTTTTGTTAGATCTGTTTATAATTTCTTAAAGGTTTGTTAGTGTAAGAGGTTGAAGGTAGGTGTTATGCTACTTTTAAGATTCATACAGGAATGTTTATAAATAAACATGTGATAGTTCAGATCTATATGAGTGTACGCCAAAGATAGATCAAATTTAGGGATTAGTGTTAAAAGCTTGCTTCAAAGTGAATTTTCAATTAGCTTTTTTAATGAGATTCGGTAAATATAAATTTTCTGTTGGTGTATAGACCTACCTACGTTTCTAACAAGCATTTAGGCATACATAGAGGCAACTACACATTCATACACATGCACATCAAACACACAAATACGTGTGCATATGTATGTATACACGCGCGTTATCATTAGTACAATCTTTGGCACGGTTTTTGTTTTGCGTTTTATGGGTGTTGTCAATTTTTCGTCCGGTAATCAATGTTTTTTTTTTTTTTTATTTCACAGTTAATGTTCCTTGGGAATTTTTCTTCTTTTGGACTAGATACAGTTTGTTTTCGTTCTTTTTGTCTCGAAAGCCAAGAATTCCATGCAACATAGAACGAAGATTTTTATACACTCTTTTTAATCAGAGGTTGCAGAAATATTCACTTATTAAAAAAAAAAGAAAGAAAAAACTTCTGAGACCCTCTAGGGATTAAGGGCTTAGCAGAATTCTGGTTATAACCCTTTATAACCTTCTTTTTAGTTTTTGGAATTTTCGGAAAATTTTTGCGAATTTATGTTCTACACGCGGGAATTCATACGGTTATAGAAAAAGTTTTGTGTGATTTAAGGGCGATTTAGCTGTTATTTTTAGCAATTTCACAACCACCTTCCTCGTTATTTTTCTCCCCGTAAACACATCTAATGGAATAATGATGCACCCGAGGGTTTTAAGCAAAAAATTCAGACTGTCCGTACTTTAAACTCTGATTTTTAAAGTTTCCAAAAAGAGTGGAACTCTCAGGAATTATGGGATGAGGTGGCTATGAGGGATGGGGGTGTTTAAAAATTTAGAATTCTTTTTTTCATAATCGTATGAATTCACATGTGTAGAACACAAATTCGCAAAAATTTTCTGAATATTCCAAAAAATGAAAAAAAAGTTAAGGGGTGCTTAAACCAAAATTCCGCCAAGGGCTCTTTACACAGATTAGCATTGAGCCCTTAGGCTCGTGGGGCTTCCGACAAACCAACCCAGTGTTGCTGTACCTTAAACCGGTACTAGCTGTGACTTTGGACTATCGTCAGGTATCGCAATCCTGTGTTTTTTTCTCGGAATTATATCCCCTCAATCATTTTAGAGCAAAATAAAAAATTGTTTACACATTTTGTAGGGTTTGCTGATTACAGTGTAAACATAACAAAGGCCACAACTAAGAGTGATATCAAAAATGCATTCGGTGTTGTTACTAGCAAATACACACTGTTTGCCACCAGTCATGAATATAGTAACGTGTAACGAACCACCCTTTTCTTTGTGAAGACTGTATGCTTGACCTACGATGAAGTATGACCATTTCCCCCAAAAGATGACAGACAGGGTCTGTAGTGGACAGCTGTACAATGAAGTCAAGTATATTCCTAGCAAGCAGCTTAGCTATGAAAAGAATTTTAATACAATTAATTCAAGTGTGTTGTTTAGTTTTGAACTTGAATAAAAATTTTAAGACATTTTTTTTAATGAACGCGAACGTTTATTTAAAAATTCTTTTTGGTATATACTAAACGAAAACTTAGTTTAAATATTGTATTTTTTTTTAAATCGAAATATTTGTAGTGAAAAGAAATACCTTTATTTCAAATTAAACGCCAAATATAATTAAATCACACTTCTCTTAAAAAGGAAACATCGGATAATGTAATCGTAGATAAATAAGATGAGACTGTCACGGATGGAAGGCATTTAGTCGTAGGTATACTCGATCAGAGCTGATGTGAGGTTATATGAACAGTAAATATGAGGCATTCAGCTTTCACTTCATTTAAGTTCTTATAAATCAAACTGCTTGATAAAAAAAATGCCAGTGACTCCTTAGAATTTATTCCTCAGTGATACTCTTTTGTGGGCAATTAAGGATTTCAAATTTTGGTGGTAAATAAAAACATGTTTTGAAACATTAAACAGCGGATATTACATCGTGAAACACCGCTTTGTCGAAATAAAAGTGAAAGGATAAAGCTTGATAGTAATTTCGTTTAAAATTATTTGAAATTTCAGTTTCAGTTTAGAAAATAAGAAGCTAAAATAATTTCGTGCTGCTCAATTGAATTCATTCCCTCTTGCTTTTATAATTCACTGTATTAGGTAACATGTGAATGACGGAACAATTTTGACGAACGCTAAATTCTTGAGAATAACCGAATCGGAATGACCTAATTCTGCAGTTTTGTGGACACCTCATCGTGTGGCGACTAGTTTTCTTTGAAGTGTATGAAGTGGACGGAGAATTATGGCATCGTCAAAAAATGGCACCTTAAAAGGGAAACCAGAAATTGGTATTGTGGTAAGTAGATTTTGTATGGTAACCTTTCGAAATTTAATTTCTGTTTTTCTTTTATGCTTTGTATCACGTGTAGCATGTTCTTACCTGAAATTTCCACAACGTCTAACAATCACTTAAACCATTATTTTCCTTTTACTAGATTTTACCGTGTTTTTTTTTTTTTAATCTATAAAAGATCCTGCTGGTGTTGTAAAACTCAGACTTTTCATTATAATATTTGTCTGCAACTATTTAACTATTGAAAGCATAGTTCGTTTAATGGTGATGTTTTAGTGTTAGTTTCATGCAGTGTGTAATGAATGGAATGAAGTGAATTGCTTATTATAGATTTTGGTATGACGATAGGGCATTGCAATCTATCTCTATTGATAGTATCAACAAGAATATCTTCAGTCATAAATGTGTGCGAGTGTGCTATGTACTTTCTGTTTACTGTTACTCAATGTTTACGATGTTTTATTTTCAAGCCTAATTTCACCACGAGGGAATCTCGACCTGTTGGAAGTAGCAGCCAAATCTGCTTCCACTTTATCTTAAATAAAGGAGATATTTGACTAGGGGTTGTTTCTTCGTTTGTACTATAGAATATCCGATGAAAGTAATGTGCATTCAATAATGTAAGCATTAGACATTGTTAGTTTCCCTTTTAGAAAATTTGAAATGCTTAAATTTTTTTTTTAATGAAAATGTATTTACCAATGCAAGCTAAATATATTTTAGGCACGTGGTTCACATTTGACTCGAAAACCATTGAGAGAACACGTCAGTAACATTTAAAGTGTTGTTTTCATTTTTTAAGGTGGATTATATAATTCCACGTGCAGTCAACATTAATTTATACCATGATATTATCTTTCTGCTCATTTGATTTGACAACATTTTGAGAAGGTTGGTTGAGTTAACTCAATAACTCAATCAACCTTCGCACTGATCAAAAGTGGTAAACATCCATTAATGTTATACCACCCGAAGAAATGAATCCATGAAGATGACCTACCCGATGCTCACGGGTACAACGGACTACACTAGTCATCCCTGCTATCTTGAGAGACGTGTGATTTGTGGAAACGCGCGTAGCGATGCATTAAATGTTTATAAATTCCATCCAAGAATTATTGTTATTACTATATTTATCCTACATTATATCTGTACTGCTCAATGCGACCCCAAAACCTGGTTCACCAATCAGCATAATTAGACTATGGACGGCATAATGGAATAGGAGCTTTATTTGCATATTCGAAACGTTTAGTGTGTATGTATATATATATATATATATATATATATATATATATATATATATATATGTGTGTGTGTGTGTATAGAAGTGGAGCAAAATTAGTAACCGGGGTCAGATGTGTAATTTCTGATTTCTCGTTTACCCTCCACATACACCTGTTTGAAACCATTATATTGCAAGTATTACATCATCCTGGGAAGTAATACTTGGTCACTATGGTTATTATTGAAGTCGAGCTAGTTTCAATATAGCCAGGTGACGTATTTTTTTCAAGAATTATTTCCTCCACTTCGACCCGATTGTGATTGAGGTTGTTAATGAAATAATATCTGGATAATTTTTTGTGTTCAATAATCAATATTCTTTTCTCTGTTGGTGTCCAAGTCAGTTTTACCCTCACTAATGTCCAATTTGATCATTTTCAAGTTTCAAGGAAAAAGTCTAAAATGGGGCAGAATCAGTAATATCTAATTTCAATAATTTCTTCATTTTAACTGCATGGTGCGTAAATATATCGGGAAGAGAATCGCACCAGCAGATCGTGCAGAAGCTTCAGATAATATATTACGTAAAGTTATTTATTTATTTCTTTGTTTTAATTTTTTAGTCTAGTTTCGTTAATTTCCTATCCTGTACCATTTTCCATGACCCTCTTTCATTTGATCTAAATATTTTAAATTTTGCATTTCTTATCATTCTGATGTTTAAGGATGGATAGTGATGTGTATGAGTCTGTTTTCAAATGTAATTTTGGAGAATTGAAGCAGCAAAATTACCTTGTCTTGTCTTACTCATTTTGCCCCAGCTTAATTTGTCATGTATATATGCTCAAAGAGAACGGTGATAATTTTCTGCAATAGTGTTCTGAATGTGTTATAGGTTTTAATGAATTTTTAAAAAGTCATTTGCCTAGCTTATATAGTTTTTGCAAGTTGGTGAACATTTGTAAAAAATATATTTTGTCTCATAGTCAAAAAGGCATTAAAAAAACACCTCTCTCTCTCTCTCTCTCTCTATATATATATATATATATATATATATCCTTAAAATCCTTTAAAATGTTTTAGCCCGAAGGCCGCGGCCATGCTGGGGCACCACCGATGCTCACGGATACAACTTATATATATATATATATATTATATTGCGTTCTATAACTTAGAGTGTGCTTCTTCAATTTATGTTTTGCCGACGGGATAGATATTTAACACTATACTTTTCGGATAATATATATATATAGGAAATTTAAAGTTATGGCCAATCATAGAGCGAACATTGGTTTCACACTTCCTAAAAAAATATATTAAATATATTATTGCTCTAATGCTTTAGAGTGTGCTTCTTTTTCGGATATGTAAACTATTGACAGTTTATGTGTGTGTGTGAGCCGTCTAAGAGTCCATAAATCAGGAAAAAATGCACTCGTATGTCTGTCAGTTGAGTTGATATATTAATCGAAGAGTACAGTATTATATATCCATTACGACCGATCTTACGAATCGGTTTTGCACCAGGGGTTCAACGGAGTGTTAGGTAACAGTTCGATTATGTAACCCTGCGCAGGGTTACATAGTCGGACTGTTACCTAACATTCCGTTGAACAACTAGTGCGAAACCGATTCGTAAGATCGGCCGTGTACTCTTAGATTAATATTGGAGGTGCCCCAGCATGGCCACAGCCTCAGCGCTGAAACATATAAAAGAATAAAAATGTATATACATATACGCGTGTGTAATGTTAAGCTTAAATAATAAACCGCGATGTTATAGTAAATAGGAAATAAGTTTAGAGAAAGTGCGTCAACGAGTGTCCTATATGAATTAAATCTAAAACCTTAAACGGAACAGTCCATTAGTAATAAAACTATTGCTATTTCTTGTCGGAAAGTGAAAGACGATTACTTTCGTTATTTTGATGGTTGGCTATTCTGTAAGAGAGTCGTTTTGTTGACAAGGTTAGCGTAATCTTCTATAAACCGTATTTATCGCTTGTCTTGTTTAATCAGTCAGTAATGATCCACCTTGTGGTGTTAGAAGATAGCTTAGCCGCTGTTTGATATGTTTAATATATTACATGAAAGGATTGCAGGCCCTATTGTAGAATATTCCAACAAAATTGTGTTGTTCTGTTTTACTTTCTGACTTGATGAGATAATGTTTTAAATTTTAAAGGACGAATCGTAATTGCAAAATTCTTTCGTTATGTAACTTCCTCATATATTTTGCCTCCCAAAATATGACCTTCGACCACTTCAATATTCTTATTTTTAAACGATATTTGTTTTAGATTTGTTATTTTAATAGATAATGATTTTATTGCTCGATTCTATCTCCAAGACTTTGTGATGTCGCTAATCAATGTCACATTCTGTCTTTCCGTTTATGAAAGAAATCAATATTTCTCCATTTTCGAACCCTGACTACTTATGCTTTTATTACATCGTTGTTTTACTGTATCTTTCTTTGGATAATTATATGTCGTTTTGTCGTCTAATGACATTTATTTTTCGATAGCTCTTTCCCTCTCATCTCTGTCCCTTTATTTACATTAGCAATCTTAGTGAAATAATAGTTGGTGCTGACCAAAGAAAAAAATTACATTGAATCTAATAGCGGTTAAATTCAGTTATATATATATATTTCTTTACTGCCCACAAGGGGATAAACATAGAGGGGACAAACAAGGACAGACAAAGGAGTTAAGTCGATTACATCGACCCCAGTGCGTAACTGGTACTTTATTTCAGTTGCCTTTCTTGTGTGTGTGTGTGTATGTACAGGCAGGAAATTTGTATACATGACATTTTATACAGATACCTTTCAGACGGTCTAGATTACGAGTACAAAGAAATTTGTAGGTAAAAGGTTTTTGAAGAGGGCGGGGAGAGGAGTTTCTGGAAAACGGAGTTTCGGATCAGAACGGCCCACATAAGTCGGAACGATGGGAGGCATCTTTGTTTCCCACTCTCACATCTATCGATGTTTTTCAATATTTTTCTCCCCATAAACACATTTAATGGAATGATAATGTCAAAGTAACACACGTAGTTCATTGCTGGGATATAAACAAATTTTAAAAATTTTTAATTTTTATTCGCACTCCAACTGAGCGAGGCCGTGTATGCGTGTGTGTAAGAAAAAGTATTAAAATAAATCATCTTTTGCATATCTCTTGTTAAAAATCACTCTGGATAAATCCCAACAATAATCTTCTCAGGCTTTCCAATATTTTAGAATTATGTAAATAGAAACAATCGGGAGCAGGGAGTGGGGATAAAAAAATCATAAAAAGTTATGAAAGGGAAAATGTTGAGTCGTATGAATTTTCCGAAACTCCTCTCCCCAACCTCTTGGAAAAAGTTTTCCCAACAAATCTTTACATACACTCAATCTACAGGATCTAAGCCATTATTTGTTGAAAATTCCGTTAAAAAGTATCCAATTTTCTGGAAGTTATGAGGCAACAAAAGCGGGAGTATAAACATCTGTAGTTAAACTTATATACATATATATAAATACATATATGCGTGTGTACACACACACATTATTATTATTATTATCATCAACCTGTCAGTGTTTTTGATAATTGCTGTCAAAACAACCAATGTCATCTCTTATGTCAACAGCCATGTATGCAATTTTATCAAGATCACTTTGGTTGAGATAGTAAATTACTATTTAGACATCAGCTTCTGCTGCTCATTAAATGTGGTAAACTGATGCAAATCCCTTGGAGTCGGATGAAAAGTGAAGGAACGCATAGTTCAAAACAAATGTAAAGCATCCTAAAATATTTTTCAGAAAACTTGTTGCACTAATAGAAAATACTTACTGAATTCGTTGAGAATGACTAAGGTTGAAGAAAAATTAAGAAATTATACCAAAATTTTGCTGTACAAAAGTTTTGAACTAGTTGTCTCTCAAACTCTGTACTCCACTGAAGTGAAAAAGGTGCAGGAATGGGTGGAGTGGGGTAGAATGTAAACAGTTGAATTCTGGAGAGAAAGTTCTAGAATATAGGGGGGGGGGGGATCCCAGAGGGTAAAAAAAGCCTTTTATTGTAGTCTACAGTATGAATTGCAGTGAACAAGAAATATGAATTTTAAGTTATTATTTGTGGTAAGCTGAATTTCTTTGCTTGGGAACTATTTTGGGTATATGACTTTACATTTCTTATTTAAAAGCCATATTAATTAATTTAAGTAATTTAGTAACTATGTGATGGAAAACATTATAGAAAAGAACTTGAACTTTTATTTTAGTTAAAAGTCCCACTGGCTCTCTGGAAGTTGTGACCTGAGAGAAATGTTGGACATAAGAAGCATAGGATGTGGCATGCTAGAGAGACGTTTGCTCTGGTATGGTCGTATACTACGGATGGATGAAGAGAGATGTGTGAAGAAGTGCCACTCCCAAACAGTTGAAGGAATCCAGAGTAGCGGTAGACCCAGGAAGACATGGGACGAGGTGGTCAAGCACGACCTTTGAACACTTGGCCTCACAGAGGCAATGACAAAGGACAGAAACTTCTGAAGATATGCTGTGACTGCAAAGACCCGGCAAATAAAGTGAGTTCACGGCTGTATCCAGTTTCACATAACCAGCTCCAGCCCATTCAAAAGTATCTTGGATTGTAGGGTGACCTGCTGTGCTTGAGTCAAGTACATCAACATCAAATGGAAATTGTAGTTGTGATACCCATGCCGGTGGCATGTAAAAGGCACCATCCGAATATGGCCCATGCCAGCGCCGTCTTGACTGGCTTCTGTGCCGGTGGCACATAAAAAGCACCAACTGATCATGGCTGTTGCCAGCCTCCTCTGGCCTCTGTGCCGGTGGCATGTAAAAAGCACCCACTACACTCACGGAGTAGTTGGTGTTAGGAAGGGCATCCAGCTGTAGAAACACTGCCAGATCACACTGGAGCCTGGTGCAGCCTCCTGGCTTCCCAAACCCCAGTCGAACCGTTCAACCCATGCTAGCATGGAAAACAGACGTTAAACGATGATGATGTAACCTAATTAGCAGTGAAGGAGGTTATACAGAAAGTGTAATTGCTAGACTAAGAATAGTTCAGAGAGCTTTTACCTTTGTTTGCAACCAAAGATTTCCCTCTTTCAATGAAGGGAAAATTGTATGATGCATGTGTACAAACTACAACACTGCATGATTGTGAGACATGGGGCCTGAATGTGGAGGACATGTGAAGGTTGGAGAGGAACAAAGCTAGCATGCTCTGCTGGGTGTGCAATGTCAGTGTGCATGTGCAAAAGAGCATTGTTGTATTGAGAGAGTTGGGCATAAGAGGAGACTGTGCACTGGTTTGGTCATGTAATGTAGATGGATGAAGACAGCTTAAAGTGGAGGGAAGTTGTTGAAGAGGGAGGCCCAGGAAGACATGAGATGAAGTACTGAAGGTTCATCTCAAAACATTGAATCTTACAAAAGAGATAACAGGAGAAAGATTATGTGGTGCATTGCTGTACTTAAGACCTGCCCACCGCAATAGAATTGAGATCCTAAGACTGAGGTGCCACGTAAAAAGCACTGGTGATGGTGCTAACCACTCTGTAGAGTGGTTGGCATTAGGAAGGGCATCCAGCTGTAGAAACCAATCCAAAACAGACAATGGAACCTGGTGTGTTCCTGTCAAGTCCAATCCATGCCATCATGAAAAATGATTCTAAATGATGAATGACAAACAAGTTTCTTAGTATAGTTAAAACAAAATGGATTTGTAGATATAAGGCTTTTCAATTTTAATTTAGTTGGTTGAGCAACACCTACAATCTTTTGAAGTCCCTGCCAAACTTAGGACAATGCAGTTGATATTCAGGCTCTGCAGAGTGATGCTTGCAGAAAAAAAATGGGCGTGGGATGATTCCCAAAGGCCGAAAGTTGTGAGGAAGAATGATAGGGTTGGTATTTTGTGCATTGTTTGGAGAGGGTATGATTCATGGTAAAAATAGAAAATCAAAACTAAAATATTTTCAAATTTGCAATTTCGGCAATGTTATAGTTGTGGGGTTGTCATCAGAAAGTATAAAGGATTTTGAAGTCAAGAATTTGTATTGACTTTGAAGCTTTCAGTTGGAGTGCAAGTTTGCTTCCTTGATATTGGGACACTAACAGACTTGTTAACATTTTGTTTAGTTGATTATGGTAACTAGATCTTTTTTCCTGCATTTGGAGGAAGGGGCAGTGATCATGACCTTCACAGATCTTCCAAGATTGATGAGATTGATGTCAGTTAATCCTCATGAATTTTTGCAAGTCAACATCTGCAAGAAAAACACAAGCTAGAGGGGAATTCTAGAGGACCAATATTCTGGGAAAGAAGATCAGGGCATGGTGATTAGTGCAGGGCATGGGGGCAGGTGTTGAGTGGACACAACAAGGGTAATAGAAAGGAGAAACGGGTGAGTCAAGAATCTTGAGTAGAAGTGGTTTGAGCCCAGCCAGCTCCATGGGGAAGAAGCTATTATAGTAGTTGCAAAAGAGGCTTAAGCATATCTGTGAGTTACTCCTCAGTGAAACCATCCAACCAATGCCGGCATGAAAAGCGGATGTTAAACAATGATGATGATGACTTCATGTCAGTCATTTGGGTGGCCTTTTCTGGATGCAGTCTAAAATGTTTGTGTGTGCAGCAGAACAAGTGTCCCCGATATGAAAGCAATGTTCCACCTGAGCTTTGTAGAGTATTAGTAATTGTTAGGGGCTGAAGTATGTTCTGGCAGTTAAGAGATGGGCTTGTCATTGAGATGTAATCGTGGCTATATCGAGGATGTACTTTTGTGAAGAGAGATCCTTGTTAATAGTTAAACCCAACAGTTGAAGCAATTATGAGGATTCTAATTGCAAGCTGCTCCTGATTCAAGAGGAGTATGATACAATGTTTTCTTGATGTGAGTTCATTTTCTTGCTGTTGAAAGAGTCAAGATTGACGTTCCCATTGGAAGATGGTTTGAAGGCCTCTGTTCATGGAATCACTCAATGTTGGTTTGGTGTGTGGTGTCTAGCTTGCATGTAGGTGGTGTATGGTTGGAGAACATTATGCAAGATCTTGAAGGACAATGTTTTGGAATATTCTCTTTACATTTTATCTTTTTGTAGATAGTATAGCTGTGGAGAAAAGGTTACTGTTTGGGTGATAAGTCTCTTGTTAACTGTTTGCTTGAAAATCATCAGCATGTGTATTTTCTTTGTTTCATATATTGGACAAATTTCAAAAAAAGCAGCATTTTATCTGGATTGAACACAAATTTGAATAGCTTTCTCTTTTCCTCTGATAAGTTCTTCAGAGAATTTTTGGTTTTATCAGCTCTACTTTTTCATAGAATTTGGTTGTGTTTTATTTTTATGACTGGATGAGGGTTTTTCTTATCAATTTTCACTATGGTGTGGACCAAGTGTGCTTATCATGAAACCAGCACTAAAGACATAATCAGTGGGCCCTGGAGCTTTCGTTATTCTATTTTAGCCAGACCAGTTGTGGTTACTGTAGACATACTGTGGAAATACTTCTTTCAAGTACTTTTTACTGTAGTTGTTAATCGAACAAAGAATTATTTATCTATTTGTTAGAAAAATTTTGTATTTACACTTGATTTTATATACTGTCACTCAAAAGAGTTAAATGGTAACAGAATTAACTTTGTGAATAAAAATATCAGCTGTATTAACACATATACTCCTTCAAGAGTCCAGAAAACAATTTGTGGAATATTTTGAAGAACTCTTTAAACAGTTATAATTTTATAACAAGGAGTGGTTGGCGTTAGGAAGGGCATCCAGCTGTAGAAACACTGCCAGATCAGACTGGGCCTGGTGCAGCCTTCTGGCTTCCCAGACCCCAGTTGAACCATCCAACCCATGCTAGCATGGAAAGCGGACGTTAAACAATGATGATGATGATGTAATAAGTTTTGTAGCTAAGTTTGATTTTACTTGCAAGTTTTACTATTGGACAAATCATAGACTTGATTTAAAATGCTGAAGACAGTATTCTTGAGAGAATTCATAAAATATTCTGTAATTGTTGTTGTTCAGCTCTAGGTTAACCATGATGAATATGATCTATAATCATTGTTATTCCAACTGTGATTATCCCATCTTTTTCTACAGGCATATATAAGGTAGCAATATCCATTGCCTTTTTTGGTTTATATAGTTGGGTGTTATTTGATAAAGATTTACAATTAGTTAAACAATCACATCAAGGTTTGGTTTGAGCTTTCCAATAATTGATATGTCATAATAACAAATTGAAACATACAAAATAGCTTTTGAACTAATTTTTAATTTGGATTTTTTTGTTCCTATTTATAATTCCTGGCATTATGCAAACAAATTGTATCAGTGATAAACCCTTTAGTATTCAGATTTCTTTATCAAATGTTAAACTTATTTATTCACATTGTTTTGAATTTATTAGGCATTGTCTTGTAGCTTTGAGAGTTCAATAATGTGATAGTTGCATTCTTAGAATGAGATTGTAGAGTAGGTGTGAGGGAGAGATCTGCTCTTGTTGGTTTGAACATAAAACAGATAAAATACTTGGGTCATATACGGCCGGTTTAAATGCTAAAGGGTTCAAAATTGATTTGTTCCATTCTGTCTTGAATTTGATTTTTCATTTTTTTTTCTTTTTCTTTTTTCTTATATGATTGCAGAAAGTGAGTCTGTTTCAGATGAAACTATCTATTGAAAAAAAACAATACACTGAAGAAAAAATTAAAAAGGAAGAAAATTTACATAGTACACTCATTTTGAACATTTAAAACATTCAAAATGAGTGTATTACACAATTTTTTTAAAATCTTTTCTTCATTATACTGTTTTTTTTTTCAATGGATATTTTCATCTGAAATAGACCCGCTTTCTGTAACCATGAAAAGCAGAAAAGAAAACTCAAATTCAAGATAGAATGGGACACGTTTATTTTTAATCACTAGTGGAATACAGTCATCTCTCACAATACAGAAATGTTGTGGTAACGTGTAATTCCAGAACACAAAATCTATTTTTTTATCAACTTCCCATATTATATAGAAGTCAATGGAAAAAAAGATTTTGTGATGTGGAATTCCATATTGTTGCAAGATTTTCATGAAGGCAACATTTCTGTAATACAGATGGTACCTGTAACATGAAAAAGGAAGTTTAGAAGTTAAAGTAAAACACTGGAACCATGTGGGAATCCCTTGATATATGCAATGTAAGAAATAGTCGATATCCCAATTTATATATATATAGTCTTTGTTTCAGTACTAGAGTTACTTATATAACCACAGTTTTGCATTTATTTGAAACTTTTAAGTTTACAAAAATATAATTTCAGTATTTTATAATATCCTGTGTCAAGTTACATACATTGAGGACTCTTCTTCATACCTTTCTAAAGGATATTATATATAAGATTATAGTCTTTAGAAGTTAACTTTCCTTCGAGTCTGATTAAAAAAAAATTTTTTTTTTACTTGAATATGATTTCAGATGAAGTAAAATTTCAAATATTTGATATACAATCTCTTTATAAGCAGTTTATCCTATGTTGTGTGTGTTAATATGTATAGATTATTTCTCCTACTTACATGGAACAGTTCAGATACAGTTGACCATGAAAGAAACCATGACTATATTAGATGTAGTAGATAGTTTCTATTACCTGTGCAACCTAACTGGTGTAAGTCGTAGTCAAAGTATATTTTTGGGAGCTATTAACAAGGTATTTTTCAGGCAAATGGAAAACTGTATGATACATATGAAATTTAATACATACGAAATATGATACCTCATGGTAATGAACATGAGTACTTAATATAAAAAAAAAAAAATGGAGGCTGGAGTAAGCTAAGTTATGCACGATCTATTTGATATGTAATATTAATTTGTATGACAAGTGGAATGTGAATGAGCTGAAATGGCAGCTAGGTATTAGAGGTTTTAGCTAATGCATGCTTGGTGAAAAATTGCTGTATGGTGGCTGTGGACAGTATCCTTCACAGAGGAAGACATGGGAGGAAGCTGTGAGGTTAGATTTCAAAATGTGTTACTGAAGAAATGACATTGTATGAAGTAGCAATTTACTCTTATGTTCAGAATGGAAAATAAACATTAAAACAACTGTTTAAAGCTGAATAAATGGAGGATAAAGGCTTTATTTCTATACTACTGATAGAAGCTAGAATAACTCTTACATAAATATATCATTGAATTAACTTAACAGATGTGTAATACTCAAGTATTCAAATAAATGTTCTTATAAAACAGTATGTTAGTATTTTATGTTAGTATGGAATGCATTTAAAAATTATGAATGTTTTTGCAAAGAACTAGTCTAATATTTTAATAAAATAATCCAGTGATTTTCTTTGCTAACTGGATTTTAGTGGCTGTCTCAAACAAAAAAAAATAGTCCAAACAAACTTACTTTATGATCTGGGTATTTGAGTGATTATATTTAAATACTGTTATGTTAATTTTCTTATTGCAACTAAAACTAATGGATGTTGACAAAAGAATGACATACTAAAAGGTGTCCTGCTTTTTCTGTCCTTGCTCATCACAGTTCATTTAATAGATGATTATAGTAAGCGATTGTTTGAAATAATCCCTTCTGATTACTTAGTAATTCTATTGATTTCTTTTGACTCTCACTCTCCCTATTCTTTACTTTGCTTGCTACGTTTCATTACTCTAGTAGTCATTTAAAACATGCAGGTAAACTGAGACATTTCAGTAGTGAGCCAGCAAAATGAAGTTATCTTTTTTAAAAAAATTTCATCTAATTTAAATAGGATTTTGTCTTAATTCATTTTGTTATTGCTACTGGAGTATAATGGAGGTATGTTTATATCTGTATATAATACTGTTTTGTTCTTTTATTATATATCTCTAAAAAGCTAAATGATGAATTTGCTGTTTTTACAAAATTTATTTTAAACAATTATAATCTTCTTTCATAAGGTACATAATTAGAATGTCATTTAAAAAAAAATAATAAATTTTAAAGTTGTTTTCTCAAGACATTTAAAAAAAAAATTTATACAGCATTCTATTTATTGACTACTGTTCATTATAGATATAAGCACATGGCTCACTAGTCAAAAGTATGAATTTTTAGGTCTGTAAAATATTGGTTTATTTGTGTTTATGTCTCTTAGATTTTATTTTCTTTTAGTTTTATCAGTTATGATTTATTGCCAATGAAAACCTACTTCACAACATCCCTATGATGTTATTATCTGTTATATGTATTATCTGTTATGTACCTTTACATGTCTTTGTAAGCTAGTGATGATTTTGAGTGCTGTTGTTGAAATTGTTATACAAAATTGAGTGTATTCATAATAGCATAAAAGTTTTATAATGTCAAAATTTACTGCATCAATATCTGAGCTTAATCCTGTTAAAACTTTAATTTTTACTATTTGTGGATTGGGAAAATATGTACCAAGAATCAACTGTGGTAGACAGAGTAGCTTTAAGCATTGTTTACAGATAATTATTATGAAGTAATTGCTTGGCTAGTATAAAATTGTTACAGCATAAATTAAAATTAAATCAATTTTGATATATAAATAATTTATGTAGGCATAATTCTTTTCTTTATCTCATAAATGGTTGTGTGTGATGCTATAGAAGTTATTTTAGGAAACAATACACAATGTATGATATAATGAGTAACAGAGATTTGTAATAAGCAATTTTTTAAATATCACTAAGCTGGTTTTCTTCAGGTGTTACAGGTGGTGGCCATGTATCTCCTCTTCTGCAACAAATCTATTCCTGTCCCTCTGTCATATAGTATAAAGCTGCTTCCTTCTATACTATACTCCTGTTCGATTGAATAACTTGGTGACCTCACTAGTGCTGATACCACTCTGTAAAGTGGTTAGCATTAGGAAGGACATCAAGCCATAGAAATCTTGCCAAAACAGACATTGGAGCTCTAAACTATCTTTTGACTTATCAGATCTTGTTGAACAGTCCAACCCATTCCAGCATAAAAGATGGATGTTTGATGATGATGATGATAATGATGTCACCATCATCATCATCATTTGTGACATTCCATTTTCCAGTTTTGTTTAATCTTAGTCTAAGGAGTCACTGTTTGGAAATGAAGGATACTGCTTGTATAGCAGTGGTGTCATTTACAGCCATCATGTGATGTCAAGATGAGGAGACACACACTCACACATATGATGGGCTTCTTTCAATTTCTGTCTACTGAATCCACTCAAGCTTTTAGTTGGCCCAGGGTTATAGTAAAAAACACTTACCCCAAGTGTCATGCCACGAGTGGTTACTTACGTAAAATGACTTGTGTGAATGTGGCCTATCATTTCTATGTGGCCCTTCCGTTTTGTACTGGTGGTCATTGTTTACATACAGTTTCAGCAACTTTGTATTTGGCTAGAGACACTACATAATCTTTTGAGACCCTCTTGAGCTATCTGGGTTTTTTCAGGGGTAGTTTTGAATATGTATTGTAAGATGTTACTTGTAACATATGAATTACTTCACTGCTTGAAGGTTGTTTTAAGATTGATGGAGAAGAATACAAACTGACCAGACACCATGAAGAACTATATCCACCAAAAACAGAAAATGTCCACAATTAAAACAATAGTACAAACATCTCTAAATAAAATCCAGAAGGTAATGGCAGAGTAAAGCTTTGTGTATGTCCAGGGTATAACTTTAAACTAAATGCTGTAGTGGGGCTCTGGTTCAGGAGTTCAAGGGTCTTGAGGAGTGTGGAACCACCTCTTAGCCACTATTGTCTCCAGGTCAACTCTGACCTAGAGTAGTAAGTAGCACCTGTCATGGTCCTGGTTGTGAGTTAACTAGCATATGTGATGACATTCCATTTCAGTGCAGAGATACAGACATACACTTGGTTGATGTCAGAGGATAAAGTAAAGCCATTGGGAGTGAGGGACCTGTAGTTGTCATGAGAGGAACACATTGATGCAAAGCCTGCAATTTTATGTGATTATGGGCCATCTTTCTTTGGCCTGTCACTCGGTTCTAATTCTGGTACTCATGTTCTACAAGTGTATATCACTGTAATCCAATGATGTACAAATGTCTCTTTATGGTGATCTTATTTGTCATCCCATCTGCTGAAAGTCCTGTGGTGATTGGAAAATGTTGTAACTTACTGTGCAGAAGCACATTGTAAGTTCCAACTTATGTATGTTGTTACCTATGCTTCAAACCATGCAGATGTGCAACAGAACTAAATAGTCGAGCCTGGTGCAGCCATCTGGTTCGCCAGCCCTCAGTCAAAATCGTCCAACCCATGCTAGCATGGAAAGCAGACGTTAAATGATGATGATGATGAGAGTCATGGATGAAAAGTCAGAAATGACGCACTGACAATGAAGAAGAACAAGGAGACAGCAATCATCTGTGAATATGGTGCAATCACCGTGTGTGTTATATGTATATGTCTTCTTGGTTTTCCCTCTTCCATAAACTCCAACCACTACTTATGCAGCTGTCATCACCCATATATACCACCACATGTCCACACCAGTGCAGTCTTCTTTCGTGCACACTACATTCGATTCCTCTTATGCCCAGTTTTACTCTCAGCACATCCAACAGCATATGCTCACTTCACTTCTTTTCCAGTTTTCTCAAGTCCTCTTATGCTTAAAACCCATCTATCACTACCATACAGCATTACAATTCTAACACAAGCATCATACAATCTGCCCTTCACCCTGTGGGGAATAAACCTTTGTTGCCAACAGTGGTAGTAGCTCTTTCAACTTTCTCTAACCCACTTTTACTCTGGCTACTATTCTTTTGGAGCAGCCACCTCCCTCGCTAATTACATCCCTTAGGTAATAGAAGCTATCAACTACTACTAGTTAGCCATCCAGGCATTCAAAAGAGTCCAGTGTGTTCATAGTATGTACTGTTCCAGTGCATCTGTCACATACAAAGCTGTTTTCATAGCTTATATGGTGTACAGTTTATGGAATTTATTCATACTCCTTTCCCTGAAGATACCAGGGTCCTGTCTTCATTCTTACTAAAGCCTTTGTCTCAATTAAGTTTATCGTAAGACGTCTTGATTCTAGGTTCCAGAATATCCTCTTAAATTCCCCTATGAGAACTAGATCATCAGCATATAGGAGTTCTTATGGATAATATATGAAGGAAAATAGGATTATAAGCTCTGGTATAAGCAAGTGCTCAAGAACTGAAGGATTGCAATTTTCTAGTTGGATCACATTCTATTTTTGTACTCTGAAAATTGTGTTCTCTTAATCACATTCTTCATCATCATCTATTTTCCATATTGGTATGGGTTGGACAGTTTGACGGGAGCTAGCAAGCCAGAGAGCTAACCAGGCTCCAATTGTCTGTTTTGGCTTTGTTTCTATGGCTGGGTGCTTTTTATACGGCATCAGTACAAGTTTTTTTACATAACACCAGCACCAGTGGGATTGCCAAGTAACTTTCACGACAAAAGCCTCTTAGTTGAGAGAGGGAGTGGAACCGAGGGAAGTGGCTGTGTGCCAGGCGAGAGGTCAAAGTATGATAGAAGGACAGACATGGTTGTCTTATTATAGAGGAGATATTTGACTACCCCAGCAGGAGAAGGAAGGTAGGAAAGAGATAGAGAGCCAGAATGAGAGAGAGAGAGAAATAGATGGTCTTGGAGAGTATTGGGGCCTACCCATAGTGAACGGGGGTGGGCTTATAAATAGTATAAAGGGGATGGAGGGGGGGGGGCTATCTGATATAGTTCTCTACTGTCGCCCCTCTTCCAGGCCTGTTTCTTTACACTAATGACCCTGTCTGCTACAATGTTCCACCACCATAGGTTGAATGGGGCTTTGCACCAGCCACAGATTTGGTCAGTAGCTTTCATTAATTTGTTTTGTAAGAACTTCCAGTTGTCCTCAATGCTATATGTCACTATCCCCTCTTTGCCAAATGCTTCAATTAAAATGTTTTTAAATTTCTAACTATTGAGAGGATCCTTTAGTTTCCAGATCTTTCTCTTTCAGATTGGTTTGCTTCTTGGAATCCTTGTAACCCAAAGTATGATGTCACTAATGACTAATGAGTGCACTCTTCACCTAGGAAGGTCTTTACATTTATAAGCAACTACTTTCCCTGGTCTCTGTCGAGAGTGTAGTCAATCGGGCTTGTGTGGCCACTAGATTGGTAGGTGAACAGGTGACTGGCTGGTTTCCTGAAGTTAGTGTTGCAGATCATTTGTATCGCAGGACTCCAGTAGCTTATTTCCCTCCTCATTGCAGGAACCGACTCCAAATAGAGTACAAAAAGAGTAATGTAGTGCATAGAGACATACACACAGAGAGACATACATATGTATGTACCTGATATATATGTCATGATTTCTAAAGTTTTAGTCTTTTTCTTCTAGAATAGGGTTAGATATTGCAATATTATAATGTTAAAAGTTCTGTATCTTTTTAATATCCTCCCTCAAACCATGAATCTCCATGGTGTGGATAACAACACTTTATGGTGTAGATATTAACACTTGTATAATATACTGCACAATACTTTGAATGAACTTACATCACATGAAACCAGTATGAAACTCTCTTGATCCATCAAAAAGAAGCACATGAAAAGTTGATTAAATAAGGGAAGAGTTAAAAATTAGATATACTGTATTGGTTCGTGAAGTGTGAGATGAGATTCTGCTGGGATTCGATTATATTGCTGGAAAATATGTGCAATCTCCTATTTAAAATGAAAGTGATGTAACGAGGTGAGTTGGGGGGGGGGACTTATAATAGAAAATAAATTATTGTGGAGAAATAACTAGCAAGTGTGCTAATTGTTAAGTTGTCCTTTTTACAGATTAAAGATGATTATGCTGGCTACCCTTTGAATATGTTCTGTGTTCCTAAACATTATGAAGCTGATTTGACTGATATTATGATACCTGCAGGACTCATTAATGATAGGTAAGTGTAATCTAATTTAACCATAGCTATGTTTTTAATTGTTCATCAAAATAGCATGTGATATTATCTATTTTCCTTTATTCCATAGCCTTAATTCTATTTCTTATTCCAGTGCAGCAGATTTTGTATCTCTACACTTTTTACATTCTTGTGGCAATGCTGTATAATGTGTATTTTACTTGCTAGCTGTAAAATGCACATTATATGTATTTTTTCTGCTGATTTTTATTATAAATGAATTAACTTTTATTGACTCTAAGAAATTGATTTATTAATTTAGTGTTTAGAGCTATTAACCCTTTCATTACCATACTGCCCAAAACCAACTGAATGACCTATATTTTAATGGATATTTTGTAAAAACATAATTTTACCATGTAAACAATCAAGTTACACTGTCCTTCATTTTTGTACTTGCTATCAGAGTGCTATGAATTTTTGGAGATTTTTTTCCCCCATTTTTTTCCACTTCAATCTTCTGAAATGTTTTGCTACGGAATGAAAATTGATACCGTTTCATGTAGTCAAACTGCAAGTTTGAATTCAAAGTATTTTCAAAAGGAGACAAAGAAAAGTTCAAGAAAATATACAACAAACGTAAAAACCCCGTGTATGATTATGAATCAGATATTTCTTTTTCTGAAAGTGAAAAAATACCAGCAATAATTTTGATAGTGATAAATATAAAAAAATGGAAATCATACCTGAATTTAGTAAGAATTTAAAAACTGTTTATCTTAGTTATTTTTTGGGAGATATATTAGATCTAGTTTCAGTCTTTGCAAAAAAACAATACCATTAGATTATTTTTTAAACTTTTTCCTTTGGATCGATTATTGCAGAAACAAGTTGTCATGCAAAACATAAATAAAGAGGTAAAAAAAAATATTTTGAGGTTTCCTGCACACTTGAAAGAAAGTTAGAAATACAAGCACTTTTAGGAATATTTTGTGTGTGTGTAAATAAACAAGTCAGAGATGTCTGAATTCATGATTATTTTAAAATTTGAAACACATAAGGAGTGTATTTCGGTTAGAAATATAGTAACAAAAGGGTTTATGTGTATATTTTCATTTTACTTGTTTTTGTGTATGAGTTGAATAGTTCCTAAAATTTGGACAACTGTTTATTTTTATAATTGTGTACCAATGATTGACCATATAATCGAGTCATGTCTTCAGTTGCATGTGAAATCAATCATGTGGTATCTTGGAAACTCAAGAATTTTCAAATCTATATGTATAAGTCAGTTACTCTTTTACTCTCTCTACTCTTTTACTTGTTTCAGTCATTTGACTGCGGCTATGCTGGAGCACTGCCTTTAGTCGAGCAAATCGACCCCGGGACTTATTCTTTGTAAGCCCAGTACTTATTCTATCGGCCTCTTTTTTTTTTTGCCAAACCGTTAAGTGACAGGGACGTAAACACACCAGCATCAGTTGTCAAGCAATGCTAGGGGGACAAACACAGACACGCAAACACACACGCACATACATATATACATATATACGACAGGCTTCTTTCAGTTTCCGTCTACCAAATCCACTCACAAGGCATTGGTCGGCCCGGGGCTATAGCAGAAAACACTTGCCCAAGATGCCACGCAGTGGGACTGAACCCGGAACCATGTGGTTGGTTAGCAAGCTACTTACCACACAGCCACTCCTAAGTTTTTTTTTTCTCATGTTCTGAAATTCAGTTTATTAATTACTTAAAACATTACAAATGTTTAGAAATATTCAATTAAGTATATACAGGGATATTAGAATCTGTGTTTGCTCCATCACTGAGAATTGTATATCTTACAATAGCTGTGGTATTGTACCTCTGGATAGATAATATTGTTTTAACTATCTCAGTTTATCCAACTGTCAATTAGATTCACTCATATTTTATGACATGATGTTAAAAGAAAGAAGGGCTCCAGCATTAAAACCTATTAGTCTTACAATATGTAACTATTCAGTTGTGTAGTGTTTTGCTTAAGCTAGCTTGGGAAAAAGTTTGTGTGTGCGCGCGTGTGTGTAGATGAATTGATCTATCAGAAAACTTTAGCTGAAAGGTGGTGTGAGATTGTGGTCTTAGGATGTTCCTTAGCATTTGGAATATAGTTGTACATTTCTTTTGTAATGTTGTCATCAAATGATTTTCCTTATTTTGTGTTATTATTGGTCATATTCTTTAGACTGATAATGTTAAAATGAATAAATGAAATAAATGAAACTAGGAATTTAATGAAGTAATTTATGTAGTTAGTATGTGGAAGGAACAATTATTATATAAACAAAACTCAGCTTTATTCAAACATGACTTGTGAAGTAATTACAGTGGGATATCTGCTGCTGTAAGTAATTCAAAAACCATAAGGGCTGTTGTCTTATATTTTTATTTAAATGATGTTTAATCCTTATCTAAAAATACATTTTATATTATATAATTTTATAGAATTGAACGAATAGCTCGTGATATTGTTCAAGATATAATCCCTCAAGAAAATCGAGGAATTGTGGTTCTGTGTGTACTAAAAGGAGGCTATAAGTTCTTCGCTGATTTGTTAGATAAGATTAAACAGTTAAATCGCAACAGTGAAGAATCCATCCCAATTTCTATTGATTTCATCCGTTTACAAAGCTATAAGGTAAGTAATCCATATCAAATTACTGCTGAAAAAAATGATAAATAAAAATAAAGAAATAATTTTTTATGAAGAATATACTGAAATTCCTTAGTTTTAAAATTTCTAAAATATATTTTTCTGTAATTTGAACCAGATAAATCTTCAAAATTGCCTTTCCATCTATCTCACTCATTTAAGTATGGAAAAGTGGATATCAAAATGATTATTATAATAATGATGATGATTTGTCTGTGTGTGTTAGTATATATATATATATATCATTATCATCATTTAAGGTGTATTTTCCATGCTAGCATGGGTTGGATGGTTTGACTGGATACAGTGAGCCACAGAGATGTGCCAATATCCAGTGTCAGCTTTGGTATGGTTTCTACAGCTGGATGCCCTTCCTAATGCCAACTATTTTAGCATGCATTGGGTACTTTTTCATGTCACTGGCACAAGTGTGGTTACCATGTAACTTGCAAGAGAATGATAGCAGAAAATCTCCCACTACTAGATAATGGAGAGTGATTTGAATGTGATGAAGTGGCTTTAAGCCAAGGCTAAGTATGGTAGAGGGACAAACATAGGTGACCTACTACAGAAGGGATACATTGCTACTGCACATTATATAGGGATTTACCATGCCCCTGAAAATCCAGGAAACACTGTTGTGAAGTGTATAATAATAACCAGTTAAAATTCAGAAGTGAGAAGTAACAAATATTTAATCCTGTATGTTCTCATACACATTCAATTTAAAGGTGCATACTTCATGTATATGTATTAATATATATATGCACACATAACAACATAATGTTATACTGAAGAGAACTTTTCCTCAGAAAATTTTCAGGACTGTACATATTGATTTCTAACATACAAGGTGAAAGCAACTCAATTTACAAGATTAGCAGGATGAAAAAAATTCTTATGTAACCAAAGAACTTTTTATAAGTATGTGTGTGTGTACACAAACACACACACATGAACGCTCAAAGAGGCAGCCAGTAAATTAGAGGCTAAGAGTTCTACTTGAAGCATCTGATGAATGAGGAGATAAAATGTAGAGGAAAACTGGGAGTTTCTACTGGATAACTTGCTAAAGACCATGGACCAGATGTGTAGTTGGAGCAAGGTTTCAGTTTGTGGCACAGCTGGAGTTAATGTCTGCTCCAGGTGATACTTTTATGAGAATGGCACTTTTGGGTCTGCTGTATATACCTATGTAGAGGGCAGGAAGAGGCACCAAACTCAATGGGTATCCTGGGCTGACCACACTCTAGCTTTATCACTGGCCTCAGACAGACAAAATGTGGCATAGTGGTGGGATAGCATTGTTCATAGGGTTATAAATGATGAGACAAGCTTTGGCAAACTGGATGAAAGGAAATGACAGGAGTAAAAGTTTGACATCAGGTAGAATTGCACATGCTTTTTTGGTGCACAGATCAGATTTGCAAGGTGTTCAAAATAGCAAGACAGTGTACTAGAGACAATTAAGCTCTCATCAGAGAGTAGTTTAATCACACACTGACACTGAAAAGAAAGAGGTGTGAAACTGCATGTGACAATTGCATGGGAGAGCCAGAGTTTACCCCAAGTAGACCAAAGAGAGTGAATTGGCCATTCAGGTTGACAGTAGTATGGTAGATAAGGCAGGTAAGGATGTGATGGCAAGGAAAGCATCTAGCCCATAGAAAATAGTTGCTGAGATCCTTAAAATATTAAGTGAGGTAGGCTATGGTTTAATCACCTGAATAGTCAGTCAGGTAATACCAGTGACTGTTGTAGCAGCATTATTGCAAACTGTTATAAAATCAGATGCTCTGGACAGATGAAATTACAGAGACATCAAACTGTTGGACCAGGTCATAAAAGTTACAGAAAGAGTTTTCAAAATTGATTTGGAACAGGATTAGCCAAGATGAGATACTGCTTAGTTTATCTTCATAGTGAGACAGCTGCAAGAAAAAGACTTAGCTAGAAGTAATAAGTAATCCTCTGTACCTGGTATTTGTTGACGTGGAGAAGGCTTTAAACAGGGTGCCTTGCTTTGTCATCTGGTGGGCACTTGGGAGTTAAGGGTAGATGAATGACTAGGGAGGGATGTACAAGATATGTACATAGATGCAGCCAGCAAGGTGAGAGTTAATGAGTTCAGTAATGAATTTAGCATGCAGGTAGGGTTCCTTTCTTTTTTATTATAATCCTCCAAGTCATAACAGGAGTTCAAAAGTGGATGTCCCTGGGAACTTCTGTATGCTAATGACCTTGTTTTACAGTGAAATCTGTGGAGGATTTGAAGAAGAAATTCCAAACATGGTAGCAAAACCTGGAATTGAGGCATCTTAAGGTAAACTTAACCAAGACTAAAGCTATACGTAGAAAATAAGGAAAAACTGATGCCTTTAGGAAAATCACCCCTACCACTTCATCCCTCCCTTTCTCACTAACACCTGATACTAATCTCTGACTCCTTTCCCCTTTTCTTTCCATACACTTTCTTCTCTGTTTCTCTCTATGCTATGATGCTGTCCCAACTATACATTTGTTCCTCTTATAATTTTAGCCTCTCTCTGTGTCCCCCTCTGTCTTTTATTCTTTTAGACTTGGACTTGACACAATGACCTCACTAGTGTTGGTGCCACAAAAAAGAAAAAAAAAGCATCCAGTACACTCTGTACAGAATGTTGATAGTTACACAAATCCTTTACATTTCTATAGTTTTCCTTCAAGA
Source organism: Octopus sinensis (assembly GCF_006345805.1). NCBI lineage: Eukaryota > Metazoa > Mollusca > Cephalopoda > Octopoda > Octopodidae > Octopus > Octopus sinensis. Next base: position 27,052,165 of record NC_043006.1, on the reverse strand, counting down.
AATAATAATTTGCTTACTTTTCACAATCTCTTTCAGAATGACAAATCTCAAGGTTCCATTCAAGTTATTGGTGGTGACCGACTGGAAAATTTAAAAGGCAAAGTGAGTGGAGAATTTTTTTTTTTACAGAAAACAACTTTGAATGTAAAAAATTATTTTCATTTCTTCTTTTATCAAAATTATTTCCAGATAAATTCTGGAAAAGTGGAAACTTTTTCATATGTCACAGATAAGAAGGTAAATAGAAATTTGACAGTGCATTAAATTTTAACAATCAGTGACTCCTAGAACTTCAAGTAATAATGATCTAAGAAAATATTCCTGAAAATAAAGGAGGAAATGATGATACTAAAAGCTAAGATATTAGGTCTTTGTAAAACCCCATGTAATTTATGCACTTTTTTTCACAAAAAAATAAAAACTTTAGCGGGGGCATAAATTACATGAGTAGATCATTTCCAGAATTTTTTTAGAAATTTTTTTGTTGGAAAAGGACTTACAAATGTAAATATTCGTATGGGAAGTTGACTCATTTAATGTCAGAATACAGAAAAAATGTAATGAAGTAGTCTTTTATTTATGCTGAGTGGTATAATGCTTACTTTTACTGTATAAATTTACTAAAACCATTAAATGGTTAACTACTTTTTGAAGTTTGACATTCATGCTGGTAATCACGGTCTGAGCCATATTTTACATTGCTTTGAGTTTCTACCCATAGCAATGGAACCCAGCAATTCCTTAAATAGATCAGTTTTTCTCTACTTAGGGAGTCTAGCTTGCATTTGCACCAGGAAGCTATTTGCTTGCTTTCACTACGTTACGGCACAATGAAACTTCTCACTGCTGATATCGCCACTATCAGGTCTTACTGCATCTAACATCAACATCATAATTCATCCTTGCGCATGTAAACTCACTAAGTGAATATGACTTAGCATTCCTACAGAAACCTTCATTTACCTTATACGATGTTTAATGTCATTTCATATTCATGTTGAATTATGCTGCAATCTTATGTTCTCTTCATAGAACACTTGTAATGTATGTATTAGCAGTTCTTTTGGTATAGCAGATTTTTGCTATTCTTGTTTATGTCTCCTCGTAGAAGTGTATATTCTAACGAGTCGCTTCTTAAATTTCACACCTCTCTTGTTCAATAAACACTGAGTTAAACTTGCAAAGCTCTTTATTTTGGTTGGTTACCAAACTATCAGTTTGGTCTCCCAGCTAAAACAGTAATGACAAATTTTTAAGTTTGTTTGACATTTTATAAGTGTGAAAGGGATTAAAATTTCAATACTCTGTATCAAAGGTTCCGACAAGAATAGGCAGAAAATCAGAGCTTGAGACAAGACACTTTCGACCAATCAGAATTCTGTTTACATAATCAGTTTGATCAGTCACCTTCCTGTGTTGATTGAGTAAAGTGTCATCCAAGCTGATGTTCATTGGTAATTAAACTTATTTTGCAACACTTGTGCATATTTATCAGCTTTGTTTTTGTTGATAAGAATTATCAAAAACTTTTCTTGTGATCGTGATTTGAGATGACATACAGAAGTATGCTAAAGATTGGATATAATCTCTTGTGGGCAAGAAATATAAAATAAAGTTTATTATAAACAACACAAACACCTCGCAATTTAATATCTGTCAATGTGACACCTGTTAAGCAGAAATTATTTTTATTTAATGAAAATTTAATAAAATCTAATCATAAGTAAGTGAAATTATGCTAAATACAACTAAGACCTTTTCTACCTGGCCATACTGGCAATTCTGAAAACTTTTGGGTGTGAATTTTACGTGAGTAGAAGCTTTTTTTTTTAACAATTTTTATCTTGAAAATCACCTGCATAAATTACACAGGTGCACAAATTACATGGGTTTTTACAGTAATTTTAAGTTAAATATATTTCCCCATTGTTAGATATGTTTAAAGCAGAATATTGGAAACGAATGACAGTGACATTCATTTACAACTATCATGTGCTGTCAAGAAAAAGGAGACACAAAATCACACACTCTCATGCATGTATGTTCCATACATACAGACGTGTGTGTGATAGTGAGTACGTGTATATTTGTCTCTTCTTGTCTTGATATTGCATGAAGCAAAAGGTAAAAATTTGCAGATGTCCTGTAACATGAGAATCAAAGGTGTGCCAGATAGTGTAGTAGAGATAATTGAGAAATCATTGGTGAGAAGTATATTCAGAATGATGCTGGCAAGCTCACCATGGATTTAGAAGACGAGAAAATGACATGGAAATGCTATTAGGAGAGGCTAGCTGAATATAAAGAATTCCTAGGATAAAGCAGGCCTACCTCCTGATGATACAGCAATGTGGTAGATAAAGCAATTAAGGATGTGAAGTGTGGGAAACGTGTGACTCCATCTGGAATATTTGCAGAGATGTTCAAAATATTTGGTGAGTTAGCTAATCCAGTTATATAAGGTGTCATATCCAATAACAGACATTGCAGTATGGTTGTAAACTGCTACAAAATCAAAGGAGATGCCTTAACGAGAGGAAACAACAGAGGAACCAAACTACTGGGTTAGATTATGAAAGTCATGGAGAGCGTCATAGCTGAATTGACCCATGATATAAAACTCAGGTGTGATGCCATTTGGCTTTGTGCCCAAAGTAAGTACCACAGGTGCAATCTTCCTTGTGATGAAACTGCAAGAGAAATACCTAAATAAGATTAAATCACTATTCCTGGCATTCATTGTCTTTGAGAAAGTACTTGACATGTTGCCATGTTCAGTAATTTGGTGGTCAATAAAGAAACTAAGCATATGTGAATGGCTTGTGAGGGCTGTACAAGCAATGTGCAAAGATGCAGTAAGAGTCAACACTTTCAGTGATAAATTAACATGAAAATAGGAGTCCATCAACGCTTAGTCTTCAACCCTCTTCTATTCATCACATTCCTACAAGCCATCACAGAGGAGTTTAAAACTGGTTGTCCATGAGAACTCCTATATGTTGATGATCAAGTTTTCATAGTAGAATCTTCAGTGGAATTAAAGGAGGAAATGGAAGCTAAACCTACAATCATGAGGTCTTAAGGTAAACTTAGCAGGAAAGAAGACAGGACCCTAGTATCTTCAAGGTCTTGCTTGATATGCAGAAAAAGTGTAGGCATAAACTCCGTACGCTATACTCAATATAAGCTATGGACACGTAAGCGGTGTAGTGGAACCACAGGTAGACTAACAGGGAGTGAATTTTTATCTGTGAAGGATGCACAGGAGCAGTATATACTATGAGCAAACTAGAAGTAGATTCTCTTAAATGCATTGATGACTCACTAGGAGTAGATGATAGCTTTTATTTTCTTGGAGACATAATAAGCAGGAGAGATCGTTACTCCAAAGTATAGTAGCCATGGTAAAAAGAGGCTGGAAAAGTTCAGGAAGCTGCTACCACTAACAACAAGCATCTCATTCAGTTCAATGTTAAATTAACATTTTAAAAAATGAACATTCTCATCTTTTGAACAGTCCTAGTTATGTCAACGGACATGTTTTGATTTTCTTGGACCTTTTCAATGATCAATAGACGGAGGTTCTTCCATATGTGAGAACAAGAGAGAAATAAAAAAGAAATTTTTAGATATATTTTATTGTATATATTTTCAGATATAAAGATCTATTTTCTTCAACCCATCATTTTCTGTCATTGACTATTAATATTAACTTTCTTTTGTAAGATGAAAATGTAGCATTTTCTAAAGAAACTGCTTGCATTGCATATGCTTGATATAAAATCGAATATGTCTTCCTTATTTCCAGTTTCATCTCTATTATTTCTTTCTATATTTGTCATTCAAATATTTCTTACGCTTTAATGGTCATCAGTAGCTTATTAAATCTCTATTTCACAGTGTGTTCTCGTAGTAGAAGATATTATAGATACTGGTGGAACTATGATCAAACTAAAGGAATTGCTTGCTAAGCATGAACCAAAGTGTGTTAAAGTAGCCAGGTAAATATTTTTATTCTCAAAAGTGCTTTTGTAAATTTTAGTTCATCATTTCAATTTCCTTTTTTAAAACAATTCTACTGATCCCAGAATGAATAGATTACACAAGTCTGCATGATTTTTGATGTTTAAATGTCTACATAACTTTTTAGGATAATTTTTAATGCTGATTTCAGATATGTTATTAGTTTTTCTCCATTAGGTCTAGTTTTTCTGTAATGAAGCTTTGATTTTTTTCTGTATTATGGTACCAGAAAATCAGATGACAGTAATTATCTGATTTATTTTGCTGAACAAAATAGATTACTATAAACCAATGCTCACCTAATATTAGTAAAAGTAAAATAGCAGCCAATCAAACAGTTGTTGGCAACTCTGATGGATGATGTGACCTTGAAATGCTGTGTACATGATTGCTAACTGACGCTTTAGTGTTGTTTTAGTAGTTTCAGAAATCAGTTGTGATATTTACGTATAAACTCCATTTAAAATGTGTACATATAGATGTAAGTGCGTGAACAATCCAGTCATATTCTGCTGCATTTGTGACAGATATGTTGTCATTAAGCAGGGGCAAAATATAACTGATCTTGTAACAAGTCTATACTTTGCTTATTTTGGTGTTCAACTCGGTTATGAAAACAAACCTTGGGCTTCACGGAAGGGCTGACACTCTGGAAAGCTGGTAGGAAAGATGAAATGCATTTTGGAATACCAATGGCATGGTGAGAGCCAAGTAACCACGCTGTTGATTGTTATTTCTGCATTACTAAAGTTGATAGGTACAGTGCAAAAAATGAACATAAGATAGTGTATCGTAGTATTCCCTTGGTTATACGGCCTATTGCACATGGGGTTATCATTCGAGTTCCTGTCCACACATTTGCTTTGAAGAATGTTACATCAGATTGTGATGAAGAAGATAAATGTGAAGGTGATGACTACACTCCTGACAAAGTCAAAAGTTATTTACAAAGGAAGGGCTCACTGATTTGGTGAGAGATTTGAACCTACCGAAGGATGCAGTGGAACTTCTTGGTTCTAGGCTAACAACGAAAAAGCTTTTGTTACCGGGGAACCTTCTCTTGGTACCATCACAGGAAACACGAGTTGTTACCATTCTTTGCTCAGGATGAATCTGGTGTTTTGCCGTAATATTCCAAACCTGCTAAACTATTTTGAGATTGAAAGCAATCCCTTAGAACAGAGGCTATTCATTGATTCCTCCAAAAAGCGTTTGAAGGCTGTCTTGATAAACAAAGGAAATAAGTCTTCATCCGTTCCAGTGGCACATTCTGTACAACTAAAGGAGACATATAAAATGAACTTTTGTTAAATATAAAGTATGCAGAATACCGCTGGCAAGTGTGCAGAAATTTCAAAATTATAGGCATGCTTTTAGGCCAGCAGGCAGGCTACACAAAATTGTTTCTTATGTGAATGGGACAGCAGAGTTAATGGTTAAAAACTGGCCACAAAGAAGTTTGTTACCTGGAGGCAAAAACATTATGCATAAGCCCTTGATTGAACCTACAAAAGTATTGCTATCACCATTGCACATCAAACTGAGTTTGATGAAACAGTTCATTAAATCTTTGCCTGCAGATGGACCATGCTTGCAGTATCTCTCAAAAAGATTCCCAAATATAACCAGGGAGAAAATTAAAGCAGGAATATTTGTTAGTCCAGATTATGGGAAATCTATGAGCGAATTTCAAAAACAGGCATGGGTGAGCTTCAAATGTGTTATCAAGAATTTTGGGGAAACAATAAGTGTTCAAATTACAAAGTCATAGCTGATACTATGTTGCAAAGTTAAAAAAAACTTGGGTGCAACATGAATATATTTTTCTAAGCTAGTAAGATGCTTTTACATTTTGCTGGTGCAATTGTTTTTACAGTTGAGTGCACTTATTTCCACTAATCAGCTAACAATAGTAAGAAAAGCAATGGTTGAACTAACCTTTGGTGAAAAGCATTTTTATGACTTTTATCTTTTTTTTTTCCATACGGTATGTTTAGTGTGTCCTTCTTGTTTGAAAATAGTAAGGAATGATTTTAGGGTGATTTGCCTGCTATTTTTAGCAACTCAAGTGTCTATTAAGGTTCCCAAATTGGTTGTACAATTGGTTGTTAGTTGAATAAACTAGAACTCAATGAATTTGTACTTTGACCTAGGGTCAAATATAGTGCATCTACGTTCATTTTAATCATAGATGTATTTGTCGTTGAGAATTTGGATAATGATATCTCTTCTTTAAATCATTTTGTATACTTGTATAATATACCTTTCCTTGACATTGGGTCTCCAGCTTCCTAACAAAAGCAATGATACCTATGTCTGTCTAGTTGTGAATGACTATTTCTAACTGAAACACTACATTGCTTGCTCTGTATAGATAGCTTTTGCAAATGAAATAAAAAGATTCTAATAAACTTCTTCTGTTCCCGTCAACAAATTTATTGAACAACTTAAAGCTGTTCAATAAATCTTTTCACAAATAGACAGTTAAGATGCCATCAATTTACACTTGTTTACATTGGAACATAATTTAAACTTTAATTTCTTTATTCTGAATTTGTTAAATGACTAATCATAGCAATTCTTTCTTTCTTTTTTTTTTTTTGTGTGTTAATACTTCTAGCTTGTTGGTGAAGCGAAGTGCTCGCAATTGTGGATATAAACCTGACTGTGAGTAATTCACCCCATTATCTTTTGTAATGAATTTTTTTGATAGTCAGTAAAAATCACTTTCTTACCTTCATGAGTTCTGGATTTTCCTTCACTTTCTTCTAACCTGACTTCATGTTAGCAAGAGAAGGAACTCAGACTATAAAAGACTATTAATGTGATTTAGCATAGTTAATTGAAGTAAGTAGGAATGTGTTTGATTAGATTTATAAAATGATATAATGTTGAAAAATAGACTGTTTGTCTGAAATTAAATTTACTATTTAATAATGAAGTGGAAGTTGTCTGATACTTTGACTTCAAATTTATAGTGCTTAATAATTCAATAGGCCTAAGTTTTCAAAAATGCCAAATTTCATAGGAAAGAGTTTTTGATGATTGTTTAAATTCAAGCAATTAATCTAAGTTTATATTTCTGAATTGAAACTTAGCTTCAGACTAATGTGCATGGACTGTAAATATTTGTAAATTATGAGATTTAGTAAAGTAAATTTCTCTTCTCTTTCATGTTCACAATGGAAGAAGAATGATTTCTCTTTAATTATTTAGTTAGAGATAATTATAAATGAAATACTATCATTTTTTTCAGTGTTTATATTTTCATTGTTTTGTTATATTAGTGATAATTGCAATGATTAATCCCCTTCCTCATTTTTTGTTTTCTTTACATCAGGTTATACAGTATCCATATGAAATGTGTTTTATTTATTTATTTGTAATTATGTCTTACAGTTACAGGCTTTGAAATCCCTGATGAGTTTGTAGTTGGATATGCTCTTGATTATAATGAGCATTTTAGAGATTTGAGTGTAAGTATTTCTAATATATTAATAGTTCAGTCATTCTGCATTCTATTCTGCTTTTGAAAATTTTTGAATATTGAAATCAATATGGATTATTTTTCTACTGCAGTGAAAAGAAATATGCATTTGTATGTTTGTGTGAGAGAGAATAAAAATTCTATTTTACATCTTTTAGTTTGACAAAGTCTTTTTTTGACAGGGTCCACACTCTTTTATGTTCAAAATTGTCTGTGAGAATTGATAATATAGTGTGGTTCTTCCCATAAATAATTTAAGTTTCTGTATGAATATATTGCCAGATTTACATTGACAGAGGTGTTTATGTTGATGAGGGCTACTAATATATAATACTGACCAACATTGAAAGCAAACTAGCAGAATGGAGGATTGTTTCATCAGAATAGGTATGGGAGGAATTAGTGATTTGTTATAAAGGATCAGCCAATGAGGAAATTTGAATTCAAGTGTTGTAATCCAGAAAAGGAATTTGTTTAGGGAGTTTGTGTACTTACCTTTTATGTAAAGTATATGACTATTTATGTGTCGCGTAAGAGGTGAAATTCAAAGATAAGTTAATAAAGGGAAGAAGGGTAATATTTATGCCCTTTGCAACTCCTCCCAAACAAGTAAGAATGATGCAATTAATGTTTGATTTGATTTGTAGGTCAATGTTCAAGAGAATTGTAGTTCCGGAGAAGGACCACATGTGTGTTTGTATGGGGAAAGTGAGGCAGTTAGATACTCACACTTATCTCTGATCTTCATAAAGACACCCTCTAATCTCAATTTTATTAAATTACAACTGTCTCTACACCTATGACATCCTATCACCAGTATTCAGTCATGACTACCTACTCTGACAGCCAATTAATTATAACTGGCAACAAATGTCCTTCACCCTTTGACAAATAGTAAGCAGGTGATCAAAACCATATTCTGAGGTATGACTCTCATATACCTCACATAACCAAAGCTTATCACTCAAATCCCAAACTAGTTTACTTAGATACACTGTAGCAGTACACATTGGTAGAAGGGATGTGTGACTTTTTTTTTTCAAAGTATTGAAAAAATATCTCACCTCTGCCAAATGCCTCTTATTTATTATCACAACTCTTGCAAAAATACCATTCAAAGGCATCTTTTACTTTACCCTTCATAAAGCAAAAATAGTCTTCATGCATTGCACTGACTGCAAGTTCTCCCTGCACTAAAATAGTAACTGGACCGTTTGATGCCTTACCAAAAGAATCTACCAATGTTGTACACAGCAAAACATCCATTCACAACAAGGAAAAGCTAAGGAAAATATTCACTGGCAACAATCAACAGAAATTTATTACTTGATGGTCCTTAAAAATCAATTTGTATGCAGTCAAAAGAGTGCATACATCTGATGAACTGATGTGGGTTTTGAATAATAGTATCAGGGGACTCTGTAAATGTATTGCATGTCATCCACTAAAATGAAAGATTTAGAAACAAAATGTGCCAATCAACCTTGTCATGCTAAGCTAGCAGAGAATTGGGGAATTTTAAAAGATATGTAACAGAATAGTATGAGTTCTGATCTTCTGTATGATACTTTCTCATTGATTTCTGATCAGTTATTAAGGGAAATCGTCTGCCTAACAAAAAGTAGTGTCACCTTTTGATAACCTCAGATATTTCATAAGCCTTTTTCTCTACCTAACAATGCTTTTTCTCAAGGGAACTGTATCAAGAAAAGAGTGCTACAGGCCTGCCATCTTGATTAATTGTAGTTCTAATGGCAGCCTCTGAAATGACTATTTTTAAGTCATTAATAAGAGGTTATATTTTTTTTCAGAAAAGTGAGAAACTCATTGGGAAAAATAAGCAAACACAAGTTATTTGAGATAAGGATTGTTTATTAGCAGGTTCAGGCATGGTTTTTTTTTTATTTTTCAGCTGACTTAAATAGGAGTGACTTGTGACACAATTCAATACGGCTAATTTGATAACTTAGAATGCAGACAGATTTAATTGATAATTTACATTCATTGTTGTTCACTGACATGAATTCTGTCATCAACTTTCTATGATTTAGATAGCTTCTTTTTTTTTTATTATGTTCCTCTGTGGTATTACCATGTTTATTGCTGTATATGCTTTCCAACTCATTTCCACAAACATCATTATCTACAATTCAGTGGAAACACAATGCTACTTATTTGTACGATTGAAATGAAGAATTAATGCCATAATAGCATGTACTACATTAATCAATAATAACTTTCTTGTAAAATGTTTTGTTAACCAAGTCATCTGAGTAAGGTGAGTTTATTAATAATTTAGGAGTAATCTACTACTTTCCTTTTGCTGTTACTGTTAACAAATGACTTGGCTTAATAATGTCTTCTCTGAACATTCTGTTTATTTCTGATCAAATAAAATTGGCATCAGATAATTTAAATTTCCAGGTTTAATATCTGGTGAAAGGGTAGAGATAAATCTGGGTAGATCAATTTTAAGTGAGTCCAGATCTCCAATTCCATTTTTTGGTGGGGGCATCAAATTGAATTTTGGTATTCTTTCTCATCACTTGCTGAGTGTGGAAGAAGGAGCAGAACCTGCGACTTAGGCAGGCCCTCCAAGAGAGGTGAGATTGATGCCATTAATATTCCATTTGAGCTATTGCAGGTCAACATCTGCAAGACAACAGTTAGTGTAAGGAAAGGGGAGTTGGATGCACCAAGAGTGAAAATAGGTGGAGAGGCAAGTGGATTTTTGTAGGGCCACTGAACTGATTGGTACTCCATTACAAAAGGACACACTTAAGCCTCTGGTACACACCTATGTACCCAGTTGGGTGGCCCTTCTCTGGATGTGATCTAGGGTGTTAGCTGTTGGAGGATGAAATATTTTCTGAACCTAAAAAGAAAAGCTTGTCACTTGTTCTTAGCTATGCTAAGTATGTGTTTCATCAGAAGAAATATCAAGAATAGCCTCTAAGCTGCGGTTGTGTAGCACATACAAGTGTTTGCCAAACAGGCAAGCTTTTACTTCTAAGTTTTGTTCACAGTATTTCTTGGTGTAGTCAATCAGTATAATATCATTTTTTAGCCAACAACCTTAGAGCATGCGCAATTAGTTTACAGATGAAATTTTTTAAACTGTGTGTCAAGGAGTTCTTTTAGAGAAGTTCTGTGAACTTCTAAGTCAATGTTAAAATTTTAAATTAGTTTTCTAATTAGAACCTTTTGTGTTTAATAAATGTGTGCTGCAAATATTTCTATTCTGTCCTTCAGCAGATGAAAATGAAATAAAAAAAAAAAACTTTTCAAAATTGGTTGAATTTATTTATTCATTGTAATTACAATTATTCTGTTAAATTCTTAGCTTATACTGCATGTTCTTTTGTTGAATATCATATTTCATTGTACCACTAAAATCTGATACTTTTATTAACAATAAAAGATGTTTTTACTTTATATTGTTTTGAATATTATATTAAAAATATGCTGAATTAAACATTCATATATATTATATTTTATATTTATAGCATATTTGTGTGATTAATGAAAATGGAAAGAAAAAATATGCTGTGGCATCCTAAAAATCTGAGACAGCCTATCTCAGATGTGAAATGAATCTGACTTTTTTTTTGTCAAAAGACATTTAACACCTAGTGACAAAATATATTAAAATCTTATTTTTCCAATTACTTTCCTGATTTTATTTATTTTTTTTTTCAATAAATTTTTGAGAAATATTAACTTAATCTATATTCTTCTATCTTATCTAATTACATCTGAGTAATGATCTCAGTTACTCTTATTATTTAGTTTCTCATTTTACATTGTTTATTAGTTAAGAGGAAAAAAAACTGCATTTAGTCAAAAGTGAGATTGTAACATTACATTTTTTTCATTCATTAAATTAATTTTCTTCATACAACACTTTTTATTTTCATGCAGCCATTTGTGACTAACAAAAAAATATTTTGAGTTGATACTGATCCTCATGTAATGAAATCTTGGTTTGATAATAAACTGCACAACTGTTTATGTTTGTTAATTTGGTATTCATTTATATTAGATAAAAATCAGATGTCTTCCCTTGAATTGTAGATTGTTCAATAGTTTGTAGTGGACAGGTATAAAGATGATGGAAATCGAAACCAATTGTTGTAATTTCAGAAAATACTTGAAATAAATATCAGCAAACATATTCTTACAAATACACTCTGTTGAAATAAATGGTAATAAAATTTTTATTCTTTTCTGACAGTCTTGTATTTTGTTTTGATTCCATACATTTGATATCTCATATAATTTCATCAGAAATAAAATCTTTATTAGTTTCGGAAAGTGGATTCTAGCCCATTAAAATCTACAAAAGTCTTTTCAGTAATTAGTATTTTTTTAAACCTTGAACACAATAAGCCATGATTATTTAAATTGTATTCTTTAAAACTCATTAATGTTATAGTATAAAAATCTATTCTATTAACCAAATTCATTTTAGTTTTGTAATTGACAAATTGTTGTTGGAACTTTCTCAAAGCATTTCCTCTAACCACTAACATTTCTGGGAAGGACATCTGACTGAAAGCTCTTTTGGTAAAGAGGTGCAGGTGTGGCTGTGTGGTAAAAAGCTTGCTTCCAAACCACATGATACTTTGGGCAAGTGTCTTCTACTATAGCCTCAGGCCAACCAAAGCCTTGCAAGTGGAATTGGTAGATAGAAACTGAAAGAAGCCCATTGTATATATGTATATGTGTTTATCCCCTCATCACCACTTGACAACCAGTGTTGGTGTGTTTACGTCTCCATAACTTAGCAGTTCAGCTAAAGAGACTGATAAAATAAGTACTGGGCTCAAGAAATAAGTCTTGGGGTTGATTTGTTCAACTACAACTGTTCAAGGTGGTGCTTCAGCATGACCACAGTCAAATGACTGAAACAAATAAATTAATAAATGTTCCAATTTGGAGATTTATATATGCCGCATTTGAATAGGAAAATAGATTTAACAAACAAATCATTTTTATCTTTACAATAGTTGTACTTAAAGTGAACAAACTGAAATCTACTGTTGCCCCAATGTTTTTACGCTTTTTCTTTTAAAGAAATTACATGATTTAAAGGCTATTTTATGAATATTGATTATTGGCTTGATTATTGCTATAATTTTGATCAGGATAAAATAACTTATAGTGATTGAAATATAATTCTAATACCAAACTGATTACAGGTTTCTTTGAATATTATTTTAACTTTCTTTTTGGCATAAGATGTGTGAAGTTTTTTATCTATTCTGTGTGCACTTACTTGCCTACATATTTGTTAGTATTACTCTTAGTCTTTCATCACTTGACACAAAAGACAGATCAAAACTTATGTCTTAAGACAGGCTGGATACATTTTACTATTCCACAGTCACTAAAGAGGTTAGAGTCCCTTTTATTTCTTAGCCTCACCTGGCCCCCATGCCGGTGGCATGTAAAAAGCACCATCTGACCGTGGCCGTTTGCCAGCCCTGTCTGGCACATAAAAAGCACCCACTACACTCACGGAGTGGTTGGCGTTAGGAAGGGCATCCAGCCGTAGAAACATTGCTAGATCAGACTGGGCCTGGTGCAGCCTCCTGGCTTCCCAGATCCCCGGTCGAACCGTCCAACCCATGCTAGCATGGAGAACGGACGTTAAATGATGATGATGATTTGGAACTTATTACCTCTTCCATGAATTATCTATAGTGTTACTTAGATGAGGTGGGGAGGGGGGCATCAGAGGTTAGATATTGTCAGCTGCTTTAGTGGATAGTACCTATGGAAGAGGAAGATATAGGATGATATGGCAAAAAGATACAGAAATTACAAGTGATGACAACAATTAACAACATGCTGCATAGCATAGAGTATGCTAACAAGAGGAGTAGTTGAGGTGCTCCTCCTGCCTCTTCTTTGGTCCCCTTTAACTTCTTTTACAGCTTTCACTTCCTGTTTCGTTATCCTCTTCCCCCATGAAACTTTTCTTTATCACTTTCTCATACCCCATCCACTCTTATTCATCTTTATAGTACTGGATTCCTCCCATTCCTCTTTCTACTCTTTCTCATTAACCCTTGATGCTACCCTTTCCCTGCCCCTTCCATTCTTCTGTCTCTCAGCAGTGGCTCCTCTGTTATTTTCATCATCTCTCCTATTCTCCTTTCAGCTGTGATTCTTTAGTCTTGCCAGTACAAGGCAACCTCACTAGTGCTGGCACCACTAAAAGGCATCTAGTATTTTTTGCTAAATGGTTGATATTAGAAAGGACATCCAACTGCAGGAACCATGTCAAATCTGAGTCATTGGAGCATGATGCAGTTCTGACTTGGAATCCAGCTGAGCTGCCTAACCCTTTTCAGCATGAAAGGTAGATATAAAATGATGATGATATATTTCCACTTGCAAAGTTTTGATCAGCTCAATCTATGTTAAAAAGCATTTACACAATGGGACCAGTTGCAAAATAATCTTAAAAACACAGCCTACTCAGATAAGATGTATTGATTTTCAAAAAAGAGAAAAAGAATTTTCTTTAATATCTGAGTTTTTTTTTTTTTTTTTTTTTTTGGAGGGTGGTGGATCTTGGCTGGCATGGGTTGGATAAGTCACTTGTTCACATTCCTTTACCAGCTTGCACACAACCAGAGAGAAAATCTGGTTGTCTTATTGTGTATTTTTTTCCATAGGTTTTTGGGCTGCCTTTGCATTCACTTGAAATGTGGATTGGCATTATAAAGAAGGTTCCTCTTTCAATACTAGAGTTTCATCTCTGTTCCTTCCTTGTTAAAATAGATTTAGTTTAGCTTTTGTTGTTGTGTTTAATTTGGGAAGATATGATTTATATTCTAGAACAGTGGTTCTCAATATTTTTCCATTCTTAACTACTTCCTAAACCTAATCTATCTCAGTTTACAAAGACTGTCAAAAATCAATTTTAATAATGCATACTTTTTTTTACAAAGGAATTGTTACAAACAAAATATTCTAATAATGTGCTTGAATCTTGCTTCTGCTGTTTGATTGCGCTGTAACTTAGAGTTTTTCCTGTAATGTAATGTCAACATCAACTGCATTTATTTGTCCCAGATGGATCCACCACCAAACTGGGAATGCTTGACTTATGTAAGTCATAGTTTCATAAGGAGTAAAATAGGAATAAATGCTGTAAGATAAACATGTACAACTAATTTCACTATATGCAGTATTCAGGTGTTACCAAATATATTCAGAAAAATTGTTAAATACTATTATTTCTGTATAATTGGCTGGTGTCTTTTAATGAACTATTTTTATGTTTGTACTAATTTCAATTAGTACAAAGAATAAAATATGAGGGTTAATGCTTGTCAACACTGAAAAAGTGAGATGGCCTGTGATTAATAATCTGTTCCTAGATCATCATTTTATATGATATCAATATGATGCTTCCTTGCTTGAATTTGGTGAAGGTGAGGTATCAGGGTATAACTTCAAGGCACAAAAAGGTGGATAAAGAGAGAATAGGGACAGAGGATCTTGGATGGATAGGTTTGTGAGAGTGAAAGAGTAACATGTTTAAAGATGAATGGAAAATAAAGGCGGTGGTGATATTCAGTAGTGAATATCAGTTTTTTGCCAGCAGGAAGGTGAAGGAAATAGTGGGTGAAGAAGGAGATAAAACTAGATAAATGAAAAATAGTGAGGGTGAGAGGGGTGCATAGATACAGTGCAGAGGTGGAAAAAGGGAATGATAAAGGTATTGGGGATGATTGATGGCGACATTAAAGGATGTACATGGTAAAGGGACATTCAATGGAAAATAAAGTAGTTAAGGCAGAGATTGAAAATGTTTGAATGGTTAACAAATGGAAGTGGTTTTAAGAAGAGGGATAACAGGTATCACAAAAGTAGATATGGAATATGTGCAATTCTACTCTCATATAATTACAGTACTTGAGTAAATAGGGCTCTAGTTAGATGGATGTTAGGAAGGTGAATTGTGGGGAAGGCATGAAAGAGACAGATAGGCATAAACAATATGCTTTTAGGACCATTTTTTGTTGAGATGCATTGGTTTTTTTCAAGTACAGCAAATTGCCAATCATCTGGTTTATCATCTCTTCCATAAGGCCCAGCATCCTGAAGTTAATCTTTACTACCTCAGCTTTTGTCTTCCTAGGTTTCTCTCTTTCACAGGACCTATCCACTTTCAGTGATTGGCATGTCTTTATACAGCTGTCCACATCGCATGACCACAACAGTACATTTCTCACTTGCACACTACATCTGATAAATTTTATGCTCAACTTTTTCTCTTATGTTTGCACTTCATTGTACATGTTCACTGATGTTGCACATCAGCCGTGCAAGCTATTTTCATTTATTTCTAGTTTTCACATGTTCTCTGCATTACAGCCTACATTTCACTTTCATGTACTATTGCTATTCATATGGAAGCTTCACACAATCTAATTTTCACTCTGAAGGAGAGACTTTTTGTGATCAACAGAGGTAATAGGTGTCTGAACCTTTTCCATCTAGTTGTTATTCTAAGAACTATACTTTCAAAATGTTCTTTTATACTGCTTATTAGATTACAGAAATTACCTCTAAGGGCTCTTTTGATTATTTAAGAAAATGTATTTCTCGTTGTGCATTTTCCACAACGACTACTCTCTCTCTCTCTCTCTCTGTTAATCTTGTGATTTTACTGCACCCTGTATATGTCCATAGTTTGCACTGGGTACATTGTATGGAATTTCAGACATATTGACACTCTAAATACCACTGATCTCTTTCTCACTTCCTAACCCAGCCTCTGCCATCATCATCTCTACACCAAGCAGGTCATCTGATCACTACTTTAGCAAAGTAGTTAAGACAGAAAACAGACTACAAAGTTTGTAGTAAGTCACCCACCTCTACAAACTGGATAGTTTTCACTCTACATTACCAGCCCTAAATATCTATCATCCAAATTGTAAAGACTGCTTCTGAGCAGCTCATTGCTTTCCTAAACAAGCTGAGTGGCTAAGAACAAATGTTCTTCATGAAAGCAACATAGGTTACTGCTTTTTCAGTAACTGACTGAAATTTAGAATTCTTCCATATCCTGAGTATGATGGTTGTGAACTGATAGCAAAGATCTTGGAAATTTGTAGTGCTAAATTATTTCTTCGACCCACTTATAGATTGCATTAAGGTTTTGCTGTAGGTTTGCAGTAGTAGTGGGGGGTTCTTTATTACCTGAAATTCATTAGTTTCATCAGCAAAGCTAATGAGTGGTTGTTTGTATAAATGGGGCTTGTCAGACAGAGTCACCACAAACTGCACTGGGCTGTCTGTAGGTGCTGTTGTTGAAGTTAAAAAAATTATTTTGTATAACCAGAAAAAAGTCATTTTATCAGTGCACCAAGGAACTTAATTTATGTCTTCAAATGTGGCAGGTGTAGTGGTGACTACATAGGTCAAATGAGCTTGACCTTGAGGGACAGAATGACTGTACACAGGCAACAGGTTTGGGACCCCACAATGAGGAAAATTCCTATAAGTAAACACCTAGATGAATGTCCCTCTTTATCAATGCACTGGAAACGCTTCAGCCCAAGTCCAATTAAATAAGGAAAATATGTTTATCAAAAAATATAAATCACAACTGAATATAGGATATAAAACAAGAATTTATTCATGGAAGACAGCCAGGGACAACATATATAAATCAAAAGTTTAAGTAACAGGCTTCCTCGGGGATTCAAAACCCTAAATTCAAACTACTGTACAACAACATACCTTCTCAAACATCAGTTGCCCATGTCACCCCAGACTGAGCCAATGAGATTGTTCTCTGGTCAAATCCTGGAACCTTAAGACAAATAAACACTGAGTTAACCAAACTAGTGGCCTTTTAAGGGAATTAAATAACGCTAGATGACTATCAGGAAAAGGCAAGTTACCAAGTTCTTTGACTTAAGCAGAAAATCACCCAGCCAGAGCATTGGACTTCTACTGATCAAGAACAAGGAATCAAAATGTTCAACCCACACATAAGTGACCACGAAAAGAAAATGACTCTCTCCAGACACAACAGAATATGCTTCAACACATGAACTCACATAAAGAATCTTGCAAACCAAATCCAAAAACGAAACATTTTAAACTGTTACCAGCAAAACCATTCATGCACTATAACAGAAAGTGTAAAAACGTTTTTCTTCCTCTCCATTAATTTCTCTTACTCTTTTTAAAAACTTTGTATCTAATTGTTAATATAATTCAATGTTTCTGAACTTTCAATCATGTATGACTGTTATGAACTTCATTGAACATTTGATCTCATATTACTGTCTATCTCTGTGAAACCTGCTAAACATGTAATTTTCAACTCTCCCAAACCTTTTTCTTATTTACTATTTTTATTTTTAACATTGATAAACAAAAAATTGTCATAACCAGTTTGACATTTGAATAAGTCTATTACAAAATTTTATAGTGACATGTTTTGAAATTTAGGTGCATTTTGAAACCTCAAAACAAATTCTCCTATATTCTTTCCTGTGTGGGAATACACTTCTTCTCCCTACCCACCCTCTCTTTCTCTCTCTCTTTATATATATATCTATATATATATATATGTAGGCACAGGTGTGGCTGCTTAGTTAGAAGTTTGCTTCTCAAGCACATTGTTCCAGGTCTAGTCCCACTGTGTGACACATTGAGCAATGTCTTCTACTACACCCCCAGGCCAACCAAAGCCTTATGAGTGGATTTGAAAGACAGAAACTGAAAAGAAGCCCATCGTATATATATTCTTTTATTCTTTTACTTGTTCCAGCCATTTGACTGCGGCCATGCTGGAGCACCACCAGTAGTTGAGCAAATAAACCCCAGGACTTGTTCTTTGTAAGCCTAGTACTTATTCTATTGGTCTCTTTTGCCAAATCACTAAGTTATGGGGATGTGAACACACCAACCTCGATTGTCAAGTGATGGTGGTGGGGACAAACACAGACACACATACACATATATATAAAACAGGCTTCTTTCAGTTTCTGTCTACCAAATCCACTCACAAGGCTTTGGTCAGCCTGAGGCTATAGTAGAAGACACTTGCCCAAGGTGCCACGCAGCAGGACTGAACCTGGAACCATGTGGTTGGTAAACAAGCTACTTACCACACAGCCACTCTTATACTTTTTTGTCCTCCACCACCATTTGATAACTGGTTTTGATTTGTTTATGTTCCCGTAACTTAACAGTTTGGCAATAGTAACTGACAGAATAAGTACTAAACTTGAAAGAAGTACTGGGATTGATTGATACTCTTGAAGATCATACTCCAGCATGTCCACAGTTGAATGTCTGAAACAAGACATATCATCATCATCATCATCATTTTACATCCATTTTATATGCTAGTATGGTGTTGTATAGTGAAACTATATACCCAACTCAGTAAAAAGTGGTAGGCACCAGCCATTATAAATAGACCAGTAGCCAGTCGTCAAAGAAGGGTCCAGAGCCAAAGAGTCGAGAGTCAACATTTGTAGTCGGTGTCTATCAGCGATAATAAGACAGAAGTTAGTGTATTACAATTCCAGTATGAAGAGATACAATGGTATCCGATGACTAGTAACTACAGTTCTATATTTAAGAGATGAGGAATTATGTACATTATTTACACGTTTCGGCTGATATACCCTCCAGCCTTCATCAGGTGTCTTGGGGAAATTTTCGAACCTGGGTTCCTAAGGTATTTTTTGATGTTTTTGTTATTGTTAATTATTATTATTATCATTCAGGTCACTTCCTGGAATCGAACTCGGGGTTAGCCCACACTCTTAACCACTATGCCATATGCCTGTGGGCAATTATGGAGTGAATTTTAGGGCTTATAAATCTAATATTTTCCTATCCTTCCTCAATACCGGTTCCCATATGCTATTCATATTTGTACTTGGTCTGCTTGGGAAATTGTTGTGTCCTAGCATATGTGCCCCTGTGGGATGAAGTTAAAATGATAGACAGAGAACACCACTGGAAAATACAAAAAACTAAAAGAAGCAGCACATAATAATAATAGTAATAATAATAATAATAATAATAATAATAATAATATCATCAAAAAATACCTTAGGAATGAGAACCCAGGTTTGAAATTTCCCCAAGACACCTGATGAAGGCTCGAGGGTATATCAGCCAAAACGTATTAACAACAAACAAAATGAGTACAAATATCTGTCAAATGTAAATAATGGGCTAGTAACTATTTTGGCTACTAGCGTAAAACAGCAACTACAGTACACATAGCACATCACACCAGTGGGAGGAACCCATTTTACAACACATGTCGAACAGTTTATCAGGAGCTGGCCAGCTGAAGAGTTGCCCAGGCTCCATGTCTGTTTTGGCATGGTCTCTATGGCTGGATGCCCTTCCTAACACCAACCACTTTACAGAGTGTACTGGGTGCTTTAAATGCAGCACCAGCACAGGTGTTTTTTGTCTTTATGCTGACTATGAAAACATACTAAATGGTTTAGCATTGATGTCTGTCACTCCAAGAAAGGACCTGGTGTGAGTTGTTTCACTTCACTGTGACTTAATTTCAGGTGTCTTATATGTTACACCAGGCACATAGAGAATATATCCTCTTGCGCTAAAAACCACAACTGACCCATGAACTAACAACACACACTCTATGTATGTGTGTTCGATTTTGTTTATGTACTTTGAGCTACTTCTAATTCGTATTTGAAGTTTTTCTGTGGCATGAAATGGGACATCACAGCAGATGATGTTTAAACTCTTTAGCATATAGTTATAGTTGGCAATATGGCTTGCAGTGGGCCTTGTTAGGTATGTGACATTGATAAGTCAAAGCAATGACCAAACATTGATGTCCGTCACTCCAAGAAAGGACCTGATGTGAGTTGTCTCGCTTGACTGTGACTTACTTTCAGGTGCTTTTTACACCAGGCGCATAAAGAATATATTCTCTGAAGCCTAAAAACCGCAACCAACCTATGAACTAACAACGCACATACCCTGTGTATGTGTGTTCGATTTTGTTATAATCATCATCATCATCGTTTAACGTCCGTTTTTCATGCTAGCATGGGTTGGACGGTTCGACAGGGGTCTGGGAAGCCAGAAGGCTGCACCAGCCTCCAGTCTGATCTGGCAGTGTTTCTACAGCTGGATGCCCTTCCTAACGCCAACCACTCTGTGAGTGTAGTGGGTGCCTTTTACATGCCAGGCGAGGCTGGCAGTGGCCACGATCGGTTGGTGCTTTTTACCTACCACCGGCATGGAAGCCAGTCAAGGTGGCACTAGCATCGGCCATGTTCGGATGGTGCTTTTTATGTTCCACCGGCACAGGGACCACAACAACAATTTCCATTGATTTTTGATGTTGATGTACTTGACTCAATAGGTCTCCTCAAGCACAGGGTCGAAATGGTGTTTCTTTACTTGCCACCTGCACAGGAGTCAGTTCAGCGGCACTGGCAATGGCCGGGTGCCAGTCATCGAATTTGGTTCGATTTCACTTGCTCCAACAGGTCTTCGCAAGCAGAGTTTAGTGTCCATTGAAGGGAGGTTGGCATGGGTGCCAGTCGTCGAATGTGGTTCGATTTCGATTTCACTTGCCTCAACAGGTCTTCGCAAGCAGTTTTGTGTCCAAAGAAGGAAAGGTATGCATAAGTGGGCTGGCTACATCCTTGGCAAAGGCCACAGGTTATGGACTCACTTGTCCTGCCAGGTCTTCTCACGCATAGCATATTTCCATGCTTTAGAGTGTCTTCTTTTTCGGAGATAAGAAATACTGTGCTAAGAAGCTTGCTTCCCAGCTACATGGTTCCATGTTCAGTCTCACTGTGTAGCACTTTGGGCCAGTGTCTTTGGACTGACCAAAGCCTTGTGAGTGGATTTGGTAGATAGAAACTGAGAGAAGCCCATTGTGTATATATATATAATTATATACATACATAAGTATATCATCATCATTTAACGTCTGCTGGCATGGGTTGAACAGTTTGACTGAAAACTGGTAAGTTGGTGGGGTAGCACCAGGTTCCAATCTAATTTGGCAAGGTTTCTACAAATGGATGCCCTTCCTAATACTAACCACTCTGAAAGTGTAGTAGGTGTTTTTTTACATGTCACCGGCATGAGTGCCATTGACCTGACACCAGCATTGGCCATGACTATGGTCTCGCTTGGCTTGATAGGTCTACACAAGCATGGTGTATCACCAAAGATCTTGGTCACCTGTCACTGTTTCTATGAAGCCCAACACTGTTTTTTTATGTGCCAGTCAGACAGCACTGGCATCGGCCACAACTATAATTCCACTCAGTCTGACAGGTCTTCACAAGCATAACACATTGTCCAACAATTGAAGAGTACTTTCAATGGGCCAGTTATATGACATGACTACAATCTCACTTCTCAAGTGTGGCATATCGCCAAAGGTCTCAGTCACTTGTCATTGCCTCTATGAGGCCCAACATTTGAAGATCGTGCTTCACTACCTCATCCCATGTCTTCCTGGGTCTACTTTTTCCACAAGTTCCCTCCACTGTTAGAGTGTGATACTTCTTCACGCACCTGTCCTCATCCATACATATCACATGATAATACCAGCAGAGTCGTATCTCTTACACACCACATCTGATGTTTTTATGTCCAACATTTCTCTCAGGGCACTTACATTCTGTCGTGCATGCATACTGACATTACATACCCAGCAGAGAATACTAGCTTCGTTTCTTACAAGCCTGTGCATGTCCTCACAGCCCATGTTTCTCTGCAAGAAGTATGCCCACACCACCTACTCCATCACTGTTACCTTCCCAGAAGATTTTATACCTATCTGTCTTACCTGTGAGGAATCTGGCTGAAGCTCCTCTCCAACATACATCAATGCACCTCCATTCAAGCAGCTCTACAATTTCATGGAAAACGGACGTTAAATGATAATATTTAATAACGAACCATGTAATTCACACTCTCGAAAATTTCTGTAAAATGTTGGGAGTAGGTAAAATTTCCAAGGCTTCCACTTCACCCCACCCACCCAGTTTTCTGGATTGCAAAAGGGTTTTGTAGCATATTAGGTGGTCACTGGAATTCATTAAGAAAAAAAAAATTCCAATGATTCCAGGATATTGGGGGAGGGGTTCCAGTTTCCCACTACTTTTTTCAAAAACAAAGTAAAGGATTTGCAGCATATTAGAAGGTCAGGGTACTTGATTCCACACAAAAAAATCTGATTTTTATTTTTTTACCCTTAGTGAAAATCGTGCGGGTGAAATGATCAATGGGGTGGGGGTGAAATTTCTGTGGCTTCCACCTCACCCAACCCCGTTTTCAGACCTCAAAAAGGGTTTTGTAGCATATTAGGTCACAGGAATTCATTCAATGAAAAAAAAATTTTTTCCAATGATTCCAGGATGGGCGTGGTCACCCCCTTCCTTCCGAACCAAAATAAGAAATTTGCAGCATATTAAGTGAGGGTAATTGACTTCATGCAAAAAACCCAATTTTTTTTCTTATTGAAAATCGTGCAGGTGTTAATATAAAAATTTATCCCCAAAAGATCACCTGACTGATTGGCACGACGTTTTTGGTGGTTAACGCATCGACGTCGGAATTCCCTCCCTGTCCATTTGTCTTCTGCAACCGTCAACTTGTAGCTGTTGGTCATATTAGTTAGTCTCAGAGTATTTGTGAAGGCCACAAACACAATACTAGGCGAGTCGTTGTTTTTCTGGATTGAGAGGACACAGCTCTGCTATAACGGACAAGGGATTAGAATGCCATTGAAAAGAATTGTAAAATAAATTCAAGCTGAGCCATCCAGCAGGAGACCTAGGGGTAGACCAAGAACGAGATGGTTGGATAATAGTTTCAGTCACCGTTGGGAATCTAGTCAGGAAGTCTAATGACAGCTGCTTTTGATAGTATCCTACAGAGATGTCTGAAGACTCTGTTCTACAAACTTCCCTAGAAAAATTAGTGGAGAAGACGGATGGATTCTCTAAAGAAAATAACAAGAGATAGAGAGTGTATTTCTTTATTCACCATAAGGTTGAGAAAAAGAGGGGACAGACAAAACAAACGTTGGGGTCAGGGTATCGAATGAGACGAAATGTATGAATAAACAAACAATTAAAATATATACAATTAAATGAGAATGAGTGAATAACAAAAAATGAAGCGGAGGACGCGGTTAACCCCACAAACCACATACTCACACTGAAGACTTTGCTTTCTGCTTTTTTACATTCTCAATTAAACAGGTTCTTTCACTTGCAACATACTTGCTATATACTTCCATCTTTTACGAAACACACTTTGCGACAGGCATTTCTTCTCCAGCCTTATTTTCCGTTTCATGTGGAAAACGAAAAAGTTGATTAGCTCGAGACTGGAGATAAACATGCCTGTTGCAATTCCTTTTACTCTCGTCTTCCACACTACTTCTTTCGCTATAGCAACTACCGAGAGACAACAGGCTCGCTCCTCCCTATTCAGGGAGGTCGGCGGAACTATCTTCATTACAGATTCGCTCGACAGTTGTACACTTCTCGAATGCGACAGCAGGTGTTCGACATAAGCCCAGAGTTCAGTCACCTTGGGGCATTGCACAATCGCGTGCGGGACAGTTTCACTGTCCCTCTCACATCTTGCACAAACCGGCGAAGGTGCACACCCATGTCTAAAGAGCTTATCTCGAACCGGTAAAGCTTCTCTGTAACATTGCCAGGCCAGGGACTTTTGGTAATTATCCATAGGCCCTGGACCGAATGTTCTTTGGAACAGGCTGGCCAGTTGATTTTCGGCGAAGCCCAGAGTTTCTCCTAGGACGTCGTCACACTTAAACTCTACTAACCCTCTATAGAAGAACGAGGTAGTACCCTCGCCACCAGCGTTGCCCGACTGGGAGAGAAGCATGAGTGCCTGATGGCACTCTACATTCCACACGCCCAACCTCGGTCTACACTTGATCCATGGGTTCAGTTCGTTAAACGATATGAATTGTAGAAATAACAGCTTTACGAACGGAGACCACACCTGCTCACTGTCCAGGTAAATCCAGAGGTGCCTAAGCCTGAGCGCATGTCTGCGCATTTTTAGCCACGGCATCCCTTCAGCGGCTATTGGCAGCAAATAGAGCGCCTTACAAGAGGTCTGCTGCCCCTCCACAAAAAGCGAAAGAGCATGCGTTCCAGTTTGTTCAGCCACGAATCAGGGCAAGGCACGACGGTCAGGCGGTAAGTGATTACAGAGGTGATAAACACCACTGCAACCTCCGCCCTCCCTTTCAAGGACAGCTTCCGCTCAGACCATGTCTGAGTTAGGAGAGCCACCTTTCTCGCCACCTCGCTCCAGTTCTCTATCTGGAGATCTGGACCTAACCAGATTCCAAGCATTTTCACTGGTCCTTCCGTCCAACGACGCTGTCTGAAGTCATCGACTTGCCCCTCCAGGTGCGGAGTTGCAAGCCGAGCGATTTATCCCGGTTGACTTTCACTTCTGCCACCGCTTCATAGTCCCTTAAGGCCTCACCCACCCACTGTAGGTGCTCGACTCGGGAAACGATGACGGTGATGTCGTCTGCATACACCGAAGCTGACTTTCCACACCCTAGATCTTGCGGAGTGCCTCTCATAGTTTCCAACCTCCTCAGCAACGGCTCGAGGGCCAAAACATAGAGAAGCGGGGAGAGACGACACCCTTGACGTACCGAACGTTCAATGCTGAACGGCTCCCAAAGGAAACCATTTACCCGAACTACCGATTCGATGTTGCTGTATAAAGCGATGATCCATCCGCGGAAGGTCGGGCCGAAGCCAGCTGCCGCGAGGACCGCCGCCAGATACTGATGGTCCACCCTATCAAATGCTTTCGATTGGTCCAAGTGGACCATAGCCCCACCCTTGCCAGGAATCCTATTTACCCTTTCTAAGGCATAGCATAGAAAGTGGAGATTGTCGTGGTTGGTCCTTCCAGGGATGGCGCAAGTTTGTGCCTCGCCAACAAGTTCACTCATGACCCGCGCCAACCTTTTTGCTAAGACCTTGGCCAAAATCTTCAACTCTGCGTTAAGCAGAGTGATGGGCCGAAAATTATCAATTAAATCCCCCTTGTTTGGGTCCTTTCTTAACAGCGCTACCACCCCTCGGCTCAGACTTAGGAATTCTCCTGTTCTGCTGCCAGTTGGTGTACACGCATGCATGTAGGTGCTCAAACAAGTCTGGCATGCTACTATAGAGTTCGTAAGGCAGACCATCGAGTCCCGGCAATTTGTCCCCGCCGCAGTCTGCCAACATATCCTCAACTTCTTTGGCTGTGATCGGCACCTCACAAGATTCCGCGTCCGGCCCCGATAGACGTGGCGAACCGTCTAGGAAGTCTACGAGCTTCTCCCCGCGCTCCTTCCGAATAGCTGGGCGAAATGATCATGAAACACCTTGCACATCTCCTCGGGTTCGTTTACTAATCGACCATTTGGGCCAGTCAAGGATCGAATGGTTGAGTTGTTGCCATGCTGGCCCTCTACCACCCGGCTGCGTTGATCCCTTCCTGTCTCATTGCACGGATCTTAGCCCTGACAATGCACCCTTCATGTTTAGCTTTGAGATGTTGGTCGAGTGCTAACCTCGCCGCTAACACTTTCGATGCACTGCCTTCTCTATTGCCTTAACTAGTTCTTTTCAACTTTGTTTCTAGCACTAGCTAGTTCTTTGCTAAACCTAACTGACTCAAATTTGATGGCTCTTTTCAGGGCGTACCACCATTTGTTGTTGATAATGGATCCGGTTAACGCCCTCATTACTAATTGTTTAATCCGATTCCTGTAGGCTTCACAGTCCAAAAGTGACTTGTTTAGCTTCCAGTAACCGGTACCTCGTCTACACATGCTATCTATGTCGAGCATACAGGTCACTAATTTGTGATCGCTGTAGCTGACGATATGGTGTGTGGACAGCTAAGTATTTTCTTATCTTTCCTTCTAGTTATGATTCTATCAATGTAAGATCTGGACGACCCGTCGTTTCTTGCCCAGGTCCACGCTGGAGTGTCTGGGTGGTCCAGTCTGAATCTATCTGCCAATTCGAAACGACTTAGCATATCGTTGAGGTGAGGTAATCCCCTCCTATTCTTTCTCGAGCCAACATAATCTACGCTTGCATCGCAAATTATGTTGAAGTCACCAAGCAATACTAACGTGTTCTACGTGCCAAGAAAATTCTCTAGGCTTTTGAAATACTCTTTCTGCCCGGCTTTTCCTTCGCAGGGAGCATAGACAGCGACCAGCCTGAACACTTTACCACTGCTGTGCGTCACATCCAAAACGACCAACCTGCCTTCCGGATCTATAAAGACAGTTCTAATCTCTAAATCCAGGTTTTTCCTGACCAGCACTGCCACTCCTCCGCCCCCTCCAGGTCGACAGGGAGAAACGTATTTCTCGTAGCCGTTTAGAAGGGGCGTAAAGGCCTGCAGCCCACTCAGTCTGGATTCGGTAATTACCACTACATCCAAACGATGCGACCTAAGGTCGTTAAGGAGGTAGCCTTGCTTCCAATACGACCCCAGGCCGCGAATATTTATACAACCGAGTTTAAACGAGAATGTGAAAAATTAGTCGAAAGTTTAAAAACTTACTGTTTTAACGGAAGAGAGGGTGTAGTTTCACCCTCCTCTTTTCTGTCTGTGAGTGTTGTGTTTTGCGAGGTCAGTTTTTTTGCGAATTGCTTGTACAGATGGCTCGTAAAGTTCATCTGTAACGGGCCTACGTCCTCCGCAAAAGATTTTTTTTATTTCAAAATAATCAGCGTTATCTATTGTATAAAATTCTACAATTTCAGATATAGTACTATTTATATCTGTTACGATATATTTTTTCGCCGATTTCAGTAAAATAATTTTTTCTCTTAATGGGTTATTGTTTTTATTTATCGCCGTGAGGGTGTTTCTTTTTTTTTTTGTTAGGCGATTGTGGAGGGTGGGGTGTTTGTGGGTGGGTGTGTGCTTGTAGAAGCGTGGGTGTTTGTAGGTGTGTGTGTGCTTGTGGTAGGTGTGTGTGTGTGTTTGTGTGTGCTTTTTCCAGTGTGTGTTTTTTTGGCTACGTGTGTGTTTGCGACTGTATTTGTGGGTGTGGGTGTGCTTGTCTGTCTCGGAGTATAGTCCTGTGTATCCGAAGAGGGTGGATTTTTCCGTTTCCGTCTTCTTTTTGAAGGTTCTATGGTGACCCACTCCTGGATGTTGTTGTTTTCTCCCGTAGTTGGCTGAACTTCGGCAATTGGGGTGCGCGACGTGGCTGCTATTTCTAGCAGTGTAGTTGTTTTCGGCGTCGTGCTTGCCTCTGCAGTATTTTCTTTGGCTATCTTCTTGCAGCTCGACCTTATGTGGCCTTTCTCGCCATATTTATAACACCTAGGCTTTCTTCCCTCGACTATTACCATCATGCTGGTATTATCTCCAATGGTGAGGGAGCTGGGCAATTTTTCCAAGTCCGAGGGGTTTGCTTGGATCACAAGCTCTAAGTCTTGTCCATACCAGTTCATGTGGCGATATCTCTTAGACTGAAGAATGGCAATTTCTTCCTCTTTGCCTAAGAGAATCGCTGCTATTATAAAGTCCACATCTATTTCGGGCGGAATGTCCGTGACTGTTATCCTGGAAGTTCTCATTCCTAAATAAAATGGTAAAAGAACTACCTCGTCTGACTTCAACGTTCTTGTTGAATGTTCCCTAGCTATTTCTTCGCTAGGGAAACGCACCTCTACCGTGCCGAAGCGACTGCCCCTCGTTATATAAGTAGTTTGTTGCCATATCGGCCTCAAGCATTTTTCTATGGCTTCTCTCTGCACGAAGTCAATTTTCCTATTTTTCACATTATATGTCTTGTATATGACAGTTTTTCTCTCCGTCGCGTAAATTAATTCACTGGGAGGGAACAACTTCACATTATCACCTTCTTTTTTTAATAAACTTTGGTACTTCTTTAATCTTTCTTTGTTAATAACGATGTTTTCACAGGGGCGAGTTGCTGCACTCGCAAAATTTATTTTTGACTTTTCCTGTTGTGTAGTAGCCTCACTAGACATTTTGTCTTCTGCTTTTGTAACGCGCGCCCGAGACGCCTCTTTACTTTTACCTTCCTCCTCCCACATTTTCGCCTTCATGCCTTCAAACAAATTTTCAAAGTTTTCCTCCGACTCGGAAGAAATTGGTGGCAAATTCATGTTTTTCGTCGCTTCCCCCTTGAAACAAGGGGAAAAACAGCAAAATTCTGATGCAACAGCAGAAAATAAGTGGTCTCGACGACCAAAACAGCAAATTTTCACAATTTTCAGCACAAAAACAATCTTTCATTGCGGAGAAAAAGAATAACACGACCGATCAGAGAGAGAGAGAAAGAAAGAGAGAGAGAGTCCTAGTATTGATAGAATTTTAAAAATAAACGGAAATAATATAGACGCATGCGCACTCGTAGGACCCGGAAGTTTTAGATTTTTGTGTGAATTTCTTTATGTTCCCAAATTGAATTTGATATTTATCATTGTCAGGATCATATTTACCTATCCTTAAAATAATTGTATAAATCATGGGAGAGTCTCCTAGTTGGGGTTCACCCGCATTGTTTAACGTCAGTCGTGGATCGAGTGATGATAAGTTTGGAGTTCCAAATACTGTTAGTGGAGACAGTCCTGCAAGTGGAGGAAGCCCTTCAAAATTACCATGGGGTTCGCCTTTTTCACCAAGTAACCAGTCATATGTTTCGCCTTTTTCACCAAGTAACCAGTCATATGTTTCGCCTTTTTGCTCCTCGAGTCCTAATCTATCGTCCACTGATTCGGGTCGATCCCTTGGACATGACAATCGCAGTGGAAATCATTATTTTCAACAAAGACATCCTCATCGAATAAACTCACCAATTTCAACCCCTTACAATTGTCGCAACCCCTTGCTTCCTCCACATTCTGCTTACCCTCATTACCAACAAGATCAAAATTGTCATATTCCTCGATGTCCTGCAACTAGAAACGACAGATACTCCCGTCAGAGTACTCCTTATAGTTCTAAAGTAGGTATTTACTTTTTTTTTCTTTGACGTTTCATTTTCTTTTATAAAGAATATTGAATGAGAAGTCGGACTATCTTTTGGAAATTCTCAATAACCTTATATTGCATTCGTCTTTATTTTAAAATAATTTTAACTGAAAAGAAAGTTGTTGTGTATGCTCGTGCGCGCGCAAACACGTACATATATGTGTATATATATTGTGAGTGTTCAATAAAATTACAGAACGCATTCAAAGAATTAAGTTTTAAGATCTTCGAGTAAGTATAGTTTTAGTAGTTATATTCACCCCGATTACTGTTTCTTGCTGTCTATCAAACATTTATGACTCCAGTAGTCAATTAGAGGGTCAGAAGTTTCACTTCGTGTATTTCCCATTCATATTTTTGGGGTGGGTGGGGGGAAGCATAGAAAGGGATTATGAACGAGTGAGTAGATGTGTGTTAGATGAGCCATATGTGAAACTTGATATTCATTGTAGATCACCCGAGAAAACAAGTGGTTATAAGAAGATTTAAAAAGCAGCATCTAAAGTCGAAGATACTTAACAATAGCTTGCAATAGGAAAAAAGAAATTAATAAAATTCGTAAATTATACCTTACGATCTTACTTTTGAACTAAAGTTCGTGATTTGATGGGAATTGTAACGTTTTACACAAACTGATCTTTGGATGGATTCGGAAAACATCTTTGAATAAAACATTTTTCAAGCAAAATATTGGAAGTGGTGGTGGATTCTCTGTCGGCTTCGATGATTAACATTGAATTATTCTGTTAACTTGTGAAATGAACATAAGGCCAAATTAGTACGACATAATGCGTGACAAGATTGCAATTTTGAATTCCAGTTTAGAGAAGAATCGGTTCCAGTATTAGAGTAGTGCTTTATTTATTGACTCCGAACATTTGAAAGGCAAAGTCGACTTCGGCGAGATTTGAACCAAGAGCTTAGTGAGCTGGAACGATTACCACCATCCATTTTAGTTGACTACTCTTACAACTCAACTAACTTGTCACCTTGTAAAGATTCTTTAATAAAATTGTACTCTTTCACTGCGTAGTATTATAGTAAACTAAAGACAAATAATAAATTAATGCAATTCGACGAAATTGGGAATGTATAAAACATGTTGCTTCACATGAAAAACCGAAACGAAAACAGAATAGCGTTTACTACCGACAGTTGTGATGCTGGGCTTGCAAATGTCCTTAATTTATATTATTTACTGATTTTTTTGTTCAGAAAATTTTAATATTTACTTATTAGTTTTATATTAATCACAGAGATTCTGGGTTAGGGTAATGTAGGAACATTACATTTACACGTGTTTTTAGCCCCCACGCAACAAAAACATTATGAACAAGAAAAATAAGTATTTGTTAACTTAGGATTCAGTGACTAATTATTTGGCGGACAAATTACTTGAACTTGCATTGCAAAGTATTTTCTTTTTCTACTTTCAGGTCAGTTTTAATAACAGCAGATCTTTCAGTGATGATAATATTGCAAATTATTTTAAGCCATCTATGCTAGAAGATCCTTGGAAAAATTTGAAGTGTAAGTTTAGATAATAATAATTATAATTATAAGCAATTTCAATATTTTAAGAAAAAGTTTAATTTTGACCTTTGATATCTTCAGTTACAGGCAATTTTTTTTATTGAATTTGAAATAAGAACATTAAGTACCAATCATGGCAACTTTTGTAAAGAATGGGTTTAGTTAATTGAATAAGTCCTTGTATGCTTTAATTTTCTTTATATATAACGTTTATAGGTCCCTTGAGTTTGATGCTGTTAATGTTCCTTTTAAACTTTAGCAGGTCAACACCTGCAGAAAAGACATGAGAAGGAAGAAGATTCCAGAGGGAAGATGTAATTGGAAGGAAGGGCTGAGTGTAATGGTTAATGTGGAGTAAGTGGGATAGTATGAAACTAGTCAGCTTTGAGAAACCGGAATCATTATAGTAGTGATAAAAAGGGGAGACAGCAAATCTGAGGATCAGAACCTGGAGTATGTCAGTGATTTAATGCCAATCAGTTAAGTGACCTTTTTCTGGATCTGTCTGTATGTAGCAGTAGCACCATCCTAGATGTAAGAGCAGTACACCATTGTGGCCCTCAGTCAAGCCTTACTGAGTGCCAATAATTATTGTGACTGAAATATATTCTGCTCTGAAAAGAGGGGCCAGTCTTCACATCCTTATTAAGGATGTGCTTTTACCAGACAAGATCTTTGGTGATAGTGAGGCCTGCATTTAGAGTGACCATGAGGTCTTTACCTGAGTGCTTCTTGTGCTTAGAGAGGTGTGTGGTGATGTTTTGTTAATTTTTTTTTTTTTCTGTTAAAAGATAAGATTGATACCTCCACTATCACCACCACAACTGGAGGATGCTTTTGTGAAGTCACTGCAAGTTTGGCATGTAGATGAAGCATGTTTGGGAAAGGTTAGAGAGAAATGAAAGGTTATATCAACGGCATCAAGGTGGGAATTGTTGGATGTGGTGACAAATAGTTCATTGCTTATTTGTGCTGGTGATATGATAAATGAAGTGAAACTTCTAAACTGTCTAAAGCTGTTGTGTGCATCAGTATCATTGCCCTAAATAAAATAAAGCCTAAAAAATTATGAAAAGTTTAGAGGGAAAAGTAAAAGGACACTAATGATAAAATGTTTTCATAATTAAATTTCAGAGTAGTAAAGAGGTGTTGTCTGACAGGTTTTTGGTTGAACATATTGGTATTCTATATAAATAGAGCAAGAATGTGAAGATCAGATTATTTTAAGAAAAAGTTAGTTTTGACTTTTAATGCTTTCAATTATAGACTATTTTTGTTGAATTTTGTCTAACTTTAAACTAAAACATGATGTACTAATCATGGCAAACTTTTGTAACATGGGTTTAGTTAATGAAGTTTCAATATGTTTTTTCTTTTATATTTTCTGAATCTGGAGGAATAGAAAGTGCCATGACTTTTATAGGTCCATTGAGACTGTTCAGTTAATGTATTGGATAAAAATGCAAAATTTAAGATTAACAACCCAGAAAACAAGCATTGCGGAGAAGAAAAATACTTCTCTGTATAAATCTTTCATCTAAAGAAGTAGTAGAGAACTTCTTTTTAGTACCTTGAGTAAATTGGTGTTGAAAAAAATAATGAATCTTAAGTTTCACAAATTCATAGATTTGAAATTATATTAAATTAATTAATAAATTATATTAATAAATCAATAAATTATATTAAATTAATTAATGCATTTTTTACAAATGGACTTTTAAAGACTTCATCTGTCAGTGGTCTTCCAAATCAATCTAAAGTATATTTCTTGTAAAATCTCCCTGAAAAATGAAACAAACTAATTTAATTTTTGAGCTTCATTTAGAATTTAACATCTAAAACTTTTCTATTTTTCAGCTTTGAATGAAAAAGAAAAGGCTGTTTGATTCTTACCTTCTTGATTAGTCAAGCAATTTTTCTTCATTCTCTAACACTGCCATCATTTTCAACTTAAAGTCTTTCAACAGTTTTCTTAATGAACAATACTGAGTAATTCTTTGATATATGTTTCTTTGCTTTAGTTGAAAGAAATCATCATTTTACATATTTTAATAATTGACTTTTTCTGGCCAAAAGTCATACAGACTTCAAAACATTCTGTGTCATTTTACAACTTTTCATTGTCTTAAATCCATTATATTGACAGACATAAAGAGTGATATTTTTTGAACGGCTCATTGATTTCAAACATCACTTCTTCAGTAGGCAGCATTGCTAATATGAGAAGCAGCAACATTTATTGTGCTTGTATAAATATTTTGTTGATAATGTTAGGATAGCTCCAGTTATTGTCATTTTGTTATGTTAAAAGAAATTCCTCTATTTAAATTCAGATATTATAGTGACCAGTTTGATTTATCTAGCATGTAGGGTGTGGTTGCTCAACTTGCTAGAAAAAGTAACCAAATTACACCCTGTGAGCTTAAGAAGGAAGGGCACATTGCATTGTGTTAAAACATGCTCCTAAAAAGAGTGGTCCTGATTAAATTACTATTTTTGTCAATATCTGAACTCTGCAGAAATACGCAACACTTGCGAGTGGAAGTTGCATATCCCAGAAAAATTCAAGAGGAAATGTTAGGTTATTTTATATAATAAACTTTCGTGTCTATATTACTAAGTCAGATTTACAGCAACAGTTGTCTTCTATTATTGAAGAGGTATGCATCAAAATATGTCGGTGTTTTTGTGTAAATGAGTATGATACTTTCCCTACAAACTCTTCACTCTATTCTTTTTGACACAGCTGTTTGCTTTCTGTAAGATACGAAGATGGGGTGAATAAAAAATAACTATATCTAATGACATAGCATTGGCTCTCCTTGTAGGAATAGTGAGAACATTTACTTGTTTAAAGATATATATTTAATTTTCAAGTATCATTTAATTTCTCAGTATAATGGCTACTAGAAAATTAAAAAAGAAAAATAGAAAACAAGATTATCACTTTTTTTTTTCAAAGAATTTGTATATTTCTTGTTTTCAGATTTGTATATTCTCTAAAATTCTGTGTTTTAATTTACCTAAATACCCATTTTAGCATTTAAGTATTTTGAGTTTACCAATTAATTGCATGTTGGTAAGATTACATTATTGATGACATATTAATTTCACAATTGCTATTTTTTATTCACTGAAATTTATAGAGTAGTTAAGAAATTAGTATTATGTATTATTTTCCTTCTCACAAAAATAATGAGTGCCAGCAATTTCTTTATTAAGAAATTGAAAAAAAAATCAAACAGTTTGATATATTTACTGCATGTCACTGCCAAAAGGAAATTGATTTAATTTTTGATATATTGTAAATAAATATTTTTTTTTATGAACATGAACTATTTGTTTCTGAGGTTTGTGTATCTTGATGAAACCGAAGTAAATAAAAAGGCATATCATTGTAAATACATTTATAAGCAATAAGTTATAAATAAATCTATACACTGTGTTACATATATTGTGGTTTTATTGTTGAGTTTTCACAGTGAAATTTTGCACTGGGGAGTGACATCATGAATTACTCTGTATGTATCAGCTCTCAATATATAACAAGTTTCAAGTGTTTCTTGATAATGTAACTAAAACATACCAGAAAGACTAAACCAAACTACTTTTAATGATTCATTGAAAGTGGTAAGTACACAAAGAATTTAAAAGAAGTCTTAATATACCTTAGCTCTGGGGAGAAAAATAGAGCAGCAGCTAAAAATTACAATTTTTGTGAAATTTTTGTGAAATCTGTAAGAATGCATTGTTTTATGCAGCAACCCATCAAATCAATATTTACAAGTATCAGGTCACCAAATAATTAGAGCTTGTCAGTACAAGGAATGTTTGAAGTTACAGAGTGTAAGCTATCTGAAAAGAAGTGTCCTCATTGTAAGACTTGGTGTGTTCTTTAATGCCATAATGGGGACGTGACAGTAGTTTTTATTGCTAAGCTAACACTGAATGAACTAGTTTCATTTTCCTTGCTATGTCTGAAATAATGAATAAATACTTGTAAATTTTTCATCTCTGTACAATTTACATGAAGCTCACCACAAAGCAGAATTCTAATTAGTGATAGGAGTAGTATTCTCTGTTTGTTCCCGTTATTTTGGAATGTTAAACCATGATCCAGAACCTTTAAGATAGTCATTTGATTTGCTAGAAATCATCATCATCGTTTAACGTCCATTCTCCATGCTAGCATGGGTTGGACGGTTCGACTGGGGATCTGGGAAGCCAGAAGGCTGCACCAGGCTCCAGTCTGATCTAGCAGTGTTTCTACAGCTGGATGCCCTTCCTATCGCCAACCACTCCGTGAGTGTAGTGGGTGCTTTTTACGTGCCACCTGCACAGGTGCCAGGTTAGGCTGGCAACAGCCACGATCGGATTGGTGCATTTTACGTGCCACCGGCACGGAAGCCAGTCAAGGCGGCGCTGGCATCGGCCACGATTCGGATAGCGCTTTTTACGTGCCACCGGCACGGAATATCATTAAAATAAAACCATAGAGTTTTAAAAATGGAAAGCTGCTTTGTTGATGTGATCCCACTGAAGAAATCCTTTGTAAACGATGACCTTTCAGAATTTCAGTGTGGCTTTCATTGAGGTAGAGAGACATCTACTGCAGAAGTGTCTCTTCTTCAGGCCCTTATAAGGCGGTGATGAATGTCAAGACGGCTGTTGTGGGTTAAGCCTAACTGTGGTGTGAAATTATTATAGATTAAGTTGGCTGCATGTGTTGTAAACAGGATTTTTTATAGACTTAGGATATAGAGATGGACTTCTAGTGTCTAAATTCTACAGACATTAATGGTTTACTCAAGAATGAATTAATCTTGAATGAAAATTAGGAGGTGAGTTTATCTGAGTAGATTCAGAAAAAACTTGCATGTGGCGAGAAATGAAATGACATATCTTTAACTGCATTTACTCATCTTGGAGATGTGAGACCACCTTATCTTATTGAAGATTTGTCCTTGATTCACTTGGTAAGAGCTAAGGTGTGTTTTTTTGGGGTACTCTCAAAACTCTGCACTTTTTTTACTGTGAAATTGCTTATCATTAGAGAAAAGAGAGTGAATCACAAGGACATTAACTGTCATTTTAATTCTATGGTGTGATCTCCTGCAACCAATTTGTCAATAAATAAGGTGTTTCAACTAAAGTTCACCAATGGCACTAACCTGATTATTTAGAAAAAGAGGTTTGAATTGTAGGGCTCGCAACACTTCCAAATTCTGAGTGAGCCTCTGGGCAAATACAAAATGAAAACACATAGATCACAGGCAATGAATAAACTAAGTCTACATACAGTTCTCCAGAAAATACAGTATTTAGTGACTGCAGAATGTGAAGTTAGTAAGTGTATTTGAAGCCAGTTTATATTTTTAGAATAAATATGCTACATAGTAAAGTTATTTTAAATTCTTTTACTTGTTTCAGTCATTTGACTGCGGCCATGCTGGAGCACCGCCTTTAATCGAGCAACTAGACCCCGGGACTTATACTTTGTAAGCCCAGTACTTATTCTATCGGTCTCGT
This sequence comes from Octopus sinensis, assembly GCF_006345805.1. Lineage (NCBI taxonomy): Eukaryota > Metazoa > Mollusca > Cephalopoda > Octopoda > Octopodidae > Octopus > Octopus sinensis. Next base: position 27,015,489 of record NC_043006.1, on the reverse strand, counting down.
TTTGCCGAACCGCTAAGTAACGGGGACATAAACACACCAGCATTGGTTGTCAAGCAATGCTAGGGGGACAAACACACACACATATATACGACGGGCTTCTTTAAGTTTCCGTCTACCAAATCCACTCACAAGGCTTTGGTCGGCCCGAGGCTACAGTAGAAGACACTTGCCCAAGATGCCATGCAGTGGGACTGAACCTGGAACCATGTGGTTGGTAAACAAGCTACTTACCACACAGCCACTCCTGTCCACAAAAACAATACTAAAGAGCTTGTTAAGGTTTCATCAACCATGCTGATTTAACACTGCAATGAAAAAAAAGTACAGGCATTGTACTCTTCTAGCATATTTAACCCATTATAAATGGCAGCGAAATCATCAGCTTTGAAAAGCATTTTGAAAAGGAATGACATTGTCCTAAATGCACAGAACAAAAAGAAATCAGAATTATGTAATCAAAGTTGTGCTGGATCAAGGCTAAATGGAATTCCTGGAACAATTCAGTGAAGTGTGTTGGGCGACGACTGGAGAAACTAACAGCTGTGATGCTCCCCCACTACTGCTTGTGGTCAGAGATGCACATGTCAGCCACTAAGGGACATGCTCAACTGGTTATTATGGTCAAGCAAATCTGTGGTATTGAGCAGAATATTTGCTGTAGCCCATTATTATTATTATTATTACCAATACTAATTTCACTGTTTCTATACCTTAGGTTACTAGTTTTGTTGTGAATATTTGCTTTTGCATAGCTGCTCTTGTTATTATATGTGTTTACCTGTTCAGATATTTGTATGATGTTTTTAGCAGTTATTTCCCTTGCTTCGTTTTCCTTGTTAACTTTATTTTTTTCTGGCTAACCACAAAGTGGGGGTGTTACTGTAGTTACTGTAACTTTTTAGCCCCAGGAGATCATCGTCTCCAGTTGGCTTTAGACACACTTTCTGTGCTCTTGAAGTATTTGCAAAGGGAGGCCATCCCTTCCTCGCAAGCCTGAGTGATACGCACGGACCGGTTTCGAGATTATTGTCTATCAATGGGTGGTAACCACCAGGTCACGATGAAAGACAAGGCCTGCTTTGCAAATATATAAGAGTTTTTCTAGTGACGTCTGCTACTGATTTCGAAAAACTGACTGTAAGCATTATTAAAGCAGGCCTTGTCTTTCATCGTGACCTGGTGGTTACCGCCCATTGATAAGAGACAATAATCTCGAAACCGGTCCGTGCGTATCACTCAGGCTTGCAAATCCCTTCCTCGCAATTTGCAATGCCACTATGAAAGGTTGCTGAATAAAGAAAATGAATGGGATAAAGAGAGTCTGCTGAATGTCAACCCAACAGAGGGACCAGCCATCCGAGTTGAAAATTCTTTGGTAGTAAAGCAATTAGAAGCATGAAGACAGGGAAAGCCCCAGGCCCATCAGGAATTACTGCAGAGATGCTCAAAATATCTGGCAGTGTCGGCTATAACCTAGTCACCCGTATAGTCAACCAGGTGATACACGAAGGAGTCATACCCAATGACTGGTGTAGCAGCATACTAGTCAACTGCTACAAAGGTAAGGGTGACACCCTAGATACAAATAATTACAGAGGTATCAAGCTGTTGGATCAGGTAATGAAGGTTACGGAGAGGGTCATAGCCCAACTAATTAGAGAGAGAGTTAGTTTAGATGAGATGCAGTTTGGGTTCGTGCCAGGGAAAAGTACCACTGATGCTATATTCCTGGTAAGGCAGCTGCAAGAGAAATACCTAGCCAAAGATAAGCCCCTGTACCTGGCTTTCGTTGACATGGAGAAAGCCTTTGACAGGGTCCCCCGATCCCTTATCTGGTGGTCAATGAGGAAACTAGGGATAGATGAAAGGCTGGTGAGGGCTGTGCAAGCCATGTACAGAGATGCCGTAAGTAAGGTTAGGGTTGGCAACATGTACACAGAAGAATTCAAAGTAGAGGTTGGGGTCCACTAGGGTTCAGTACTCCGCCCCCTCCTATTTATCATAGTCCTCCAGGCAATTACGGAGGAATTCAAGACAGGTTGCCCCTGGGAGCTCCTCTATACTGACGACCTTGCTCTAATTGCTGAGTCACTATCAGAACTGGAGGAGAAGTTCCAGGTGTGGAAGGAGGGTTTAGAATCGAGGGGCCTTAGAGTCAGCCTAGCTAAAACCAAAGTACTAATAAGTAGGAAGGTAGACAATCCACAAATGTCTCCAGGAAGATGGCCCTGCTCGATCTGTAGAAAAGGTGTAGGTAGAAACTCTATAAGATGTACCCAGTGTAAGCTATGGACATATAAGAGGTGCAGCAATGTCAAAGGTAGGCTAACTAGGAAGATAGTTTTTGTATGTGGCAGATGCTCGGGAGCATTAACCTCCGAAAATCTGCAGAAAACAACTTCCGTCACTTTCCAGGGGGAATAACTAGAAGTAGTTGATAGCTTCCGTTATCTAGGTGACCAAGTCAGTAGTGGGGGTGGGTGCGTTGAAAGTGTAACTGCTAGAATAAGAATAGCCTGGGCAAAGTTTAGGGAGCTCTTACCTCTGCTGGTGACTAAAGGCCTCTCGCTCAGAGTAAAAGGCAGACTGTATGATGCATGTGTACGAACAGCCATGCTACATGGCAGTGAAACATGGGCCGTGACTGCTGAGGACATGCGTAAGCTCGCGAGGAATGAAGCCAGTATGCTCCGATCGATGTGTAATGTCAGTGTACATACTCGACAGAGCGTTAGTACCTTGAGAGAAATGTTGTACCTAAGAAGCATCAGTTGTGGTGTGCAAGAAAGACGATTGCGCTGGTATGGTCATGTGGCGAGAATGGATGAAGATAGGCGTGTGAAAAAGTGCCAATCCCTAGCAGTTGAGGGAACCCGTGGAAGAGGTAGACCCAGGAAAACCTGGGATGAGGTGGTGAAGCACGACCTTCGAACTTTAGGCCTCACTGAGGAAATGACCAGCGACCAAGACCTTTGGAAATATGCTGTACATGAAAAGACCAGGCAGGACAAGTGAGCCCAGCCCACTTATGCATGCCTTTCCTCCATTGGACACAAAGACCTGTTGAGGCAAGCAAAGTCGATATCGAACCTCATCCGACGACAGGCACCCATGCCAACCCCCTTTGCTTGCGAAGACATGTTGGGGCAAGTGAAATCGAAATTGAACCAATCCTATGACTGGCACCCAGCAGATGCCAGGACGCCTGGACTGGTGGTACGTAAAAAGCACTATCCGAATCGTGGCCGATGCCAGTGCTGCCTTGACTGGCTTCCGTGCCGGTGGCACGTAAAATGCACCAATCCGACCGTGGCCGTTGCCAGCCTCGCCTGGCACCTGTGCGGGTGGCACGTAAAAAGCACCCACTACACTCACGGAGTGGTTGGCGTTAGGAAGGGCATCCAGCTGTAGAAACGTTACCAGATAAGACTGGAGCCTGGTGCAGCCTTCTGGCTTCCCAGATCCCCGGTCGAACCGTCCAACCCATGCTAGCATGGAGAATGGATGTTAAACAATGATGATGATGTTGGTATTCTTCTCTATACTATATATCCATTCATTTTACCTATCTTTATCTCTATTACTCTTATAATTATAGACATTATCCTTGGATTTTAAGTTATTTCCCTTATTAACCTCATTGTCTGGATCTATATATATATATATATTTTTTTTTTTGTGTAAGTTCAATTTTTTCTTTATATCCTGGCTTACTAAATGCTAGGTTATAATGGTTTTCATTTTGTTTGAATACTTCATCTACTGATAGGTTTGAAATACATGAAACATTTTCAACTATTTTCTCTGTTATGCTTCTAGGATGATTGCTGTTTTATTTATGCATTTTAAGTTACTGTTAGGTTAATGGTACAGTTTATATGTTCCTTCACTAAGATCTAAATTAATATCAAGGAAGTTAGTTGAATTGTGTTCATTTTCAACAGATATTGATAGTCCTATATTTCTAAAGAATTTGAAGAGTCTTTTCTTATACTTCTCAATTTGGCTGTTAGAGTGGTTATCCAGAGTGAATAGTGCATTATCCCTGTATAGATCGCCTCCTAGCTCAGCAAATTCCCTATTTATTGTAAACAGTATATATATATATACTACCATTCACCACTTGAAGGATAAAGTACATTTGCCAACTACTGACCTATTCTTGGACAGCTAGTCACTTATTTTTCTAACCAGCAGAGTTGAAACGGTCAGAATTTAGGCTAATTTTAGAATACTAAAATGTGTATGGAATATTTGGTTGGACTTGTACTTAGTTCAGATGGGATCTAAAATGCTATTAATAGCACCCTGAAGAAGCAGCAATTAACACTAAAATGCACACCAAGATGCAAAATTTTGCAATGTGCATAAAACTGTGGCAGAAATGGAAGGATGTTGTTGACTGCAGAATAAAAATGTATATATAAATCTCTGTTCTCCTTATTATTAATACATTATTTCTTCTCTACCGACAACATATGTCTCAATAGAGACATGTGGATTTACTAATGTGAAGATTTATTTAGGATAGTTAAATAAATTAAGTGGAGTTTTTAGCCAGCATTATTAACTGGTAAAAGTTAATATGGTACTCACTAGGATTGTATGTCCCTACCAACCTAATTTAGAAATTTACCTCGGCACTAGTTGCCATGACAGATCGTTAGCCACTACACACATTTTTTTCTCTCCTTGTTTTTTCTGTAGAAGAGCGTAGGCTCGAAACGTAAAAGACTTTTTCTATTCTTGAGCGTTTACATCTGTTTGTTTTGTACACCACCTGTCTTCGTCTTTTGTTTTTTTCGTAAACTCTCCCTAGATATATTATACATTTGGGATGCTGACATTATTAAAAGTGCACTTTTAAAAATTTTATCTTAAAAAAGTTAGTAATCAGTTTCAAATACTATAGAAGATAGAAAATAATTTGTTCTTCATCATTTCAGATTTATATTTGTGAAATATTCAAATTTTATACTGCACATTTTATAATGTTTTAGAAAAATTAAAAAGTTTAATAGAGCATAATGCCAGAATATTTTAGCAATATAAACAAATTTATATATGAAACAATGAAAGAATAAACTATTCTCGATTCTCTATGATACTGCATACTTAAATTTTCACTCATTACTTAGTCTGCTCAGACTACAGAATATAAGTCACTCTTCAGGTTGAGGAATGTAATATAGAAGTTGACTGTTAGCTCAGGGTTTTATTTTAAAAATACATTCTTAAATTTCTTTGTAGAGCATTGCACAGTGTTTTTGGATAATTGGAAATGTAAGATATAGTCATTTTCTTAAATAAATATACAATTTTAAAATCACTGTAAAAAATCTCACTATATGTTTATTAAAAAAAGCATACCATTTTTTCAAATTATATTCTTTATATAGACAATAGGAACCAGGATTAAATTTTGAGGTAATTCTTAAAAATTATATTTCATAAAGATTCAATTCTACTAAGGATATAAATATTAATTATCCAAATTTCACTTCCATAAATTTTGTTGGGGCTAAAATTTGTATATTGCTTTAAAATGGAAAGTGATAAATTAACCCTTTTGTTATTGTATTTATTTTGAGATGCTCTGTATTTCTTTCAATTACTTTAAATATAACAAAGAATTTAGTAAAATAACTTAGTTATCATTAAGCTGGTGTTAGGAACATAAATTGTGACTAAGGTTTCGTGGAAGATTTTAATTCAAAACTTATGAAAACAAGACATTTGTACTCAGAGCCAGAGCCAGTTTCAGCTGGGTTGGTAACGAAAGGGTTAATGTAAATATAATTTTTAAAATTTTGTGATTATTATTTTTAAATTACATTATGTAATCACAATGTTGCAGCTCCATAAGGAAGAAGAATTAAAGTGTATGATGATCTTGTTTCTTTCAAAGGCATCAGAGACTTAAATGAAGTAAACTGGCACCGACGAAATACTGAAACCTGGTATTCAGGAAAATAACTATTTACAGCAACAATTCATGAAAATTTAGCAAATCAACACCCGAGATAACAAAAAAAGTTGTTCAAAAAGAAAATTATAAAAACTAAAAGGAGTAAAAAGATCTCGGAAAAATTTTCAGTTCCTGTTTTTCAGATTTCACTTCCATACTGTAGGTGCATGGGTATGTAAATACAAATTTAAATTTTCATGAATTTTCAAACTGTAAGACAACAATTTTTTTTTTTATTTTGTAACAGAAATTTTAATTATTAATTTCAAAATATAATGTTCACAACAAATCTGTCAGTTTTCAAGTTCTTTCACTTTAGCTTGCTGCTCAATAAACTGAATATAAGCCTTCTTTTCTAAGGACGTCGATGGAACATAATGGCCACCAGCATGCTGAAGTATTGTACAGTTAGTGTAATTTTCTAAAAGTTCTTCACTCATACCTAAAATAGAAAGAGACACAAAATAATTAAATGAAAAACAATTGAAAATAGTTTTGACAATTGAAAATGTAGCAAGATGCAACAAAAATTAAAAAAAGAAAAGAAAGAAATTGAATAAATAATTATTCTTAAATATCTTTCCTATACTATTATATGACAACTGAATACTAAATCTACCTTGAGTGTAAGACACACACACCCATATATATATAAGAGGGCAAAATGTACGTACGCCGCTATATATATATATATAAAATACAAAATGGACAAGAACGCAAAATATCCGGACAGCTAGGTGATACAAAAAGGGACAATAAAACATCCAGATAGACAATATAAAGAAAACAAGGACAGGTCATTTGAAGTTTTCTATCCTCAGTCAAGCACCAGATTATCCTCACAATTTCGGCTGATATATATATACATATATATATATTACAGGGTAGGTGAAAAAGTAAGTAGGCATTGAAAATTGGCAATAAAATCCATATTCTTTTTACAAATTTATTGAAACAAATGATACGTGTTCTTTATTACATGGGAAAATGAAAGTAAATCTTCATATTTCAACGTAAGCATCGGTGGCGTCAACAAGTTTCCTGAAACGACCAGGGATGGAATGAACAAACTTTTGAAGGACATCGTCTGGGTTATCATTGAGAACTGCCTGAATCAGCATCTCCAAGTGGTCCAGTGTGCAAGGTTTTGTCTTGTACACCTCTTCTTTTGTGTAACCCCACAGGTAAAAATCACATGGAGTGAGTTCTGGACTTCTGCAGTCACAGTCTTCAGGTTTTAGATCCTGCATGTAATGGAGTTTCCATGGACGAAAATTCAATTCTTTATGCAACACCATTCTTATTGTGTGTCTTGTTAGTCCACTTTCATGAGCTGCTTGACGTGTTGATTTTTGTTGGCTTCGATTAAGCATTTCCTGCACTGGTGCCACATTCTCTGCTGACGGGATGTAGTTGAGTGGCCACTTCTTCTTGTATCATTCAGAGAGCCTGTGGTCATCAGCTTTGCATGACAATTTTTTATTGTCTTCAGATGTAGTGTTGCATGCTTACCTTTCCATGCATGCCACCATCTCAGAACCAAAACAATGGAATTCCACACTTCATAGTGTGCTGCTATCTTAGCTTGCTCCTGATCAGTCAAGAGACTGGTCATCTGGAGAATAAGAAACAAGAAATAAGAAAATAAGAAATTCCCATTAGTGTTGTTTGTTTAAAAAATGTTTTCGTCATGACTTCAGTGATACTAAAAATTCTATAAGCGATTTCTAATGCCTAGTTACTTTCTACCCACCCTGTATGTGTGTGTGTGTGTGTGTGTGTATACATACATACATACATACAAAGGGAAGTATTTGAAAAAGTGAAATGGCTTTATACGTGGTGTTATGGCTAAGTATGTTAAAGAAGAGATATATAGCTACCTTATACCATATAATGGTGGGTGGAAGCAGCTGCGAAGGGGATAAAAAAAATAATGGTAGGGTGCCAGAGGAAACACTCTAGGTACAAAAAGGTGAGGATGTGAAGGGTGGATCATTGGAGGAGAGAGGGATAGTTTCCTAAGAGTGTGAGAGGAGAGTAAAGATAGAGATAGGGGTAGAGGTGAATGTAGTGTGTGCTAAACAAGGGTGGAGGTGCACTTCCTGGCCCTAACTCCTCTACAAGTTCCATCCACTTTAAGCAAGTGACACCATGCTAGCATGGAAAGTGGATGTTAAACGATTGTGATGATGATGACACTTCTTCACGCAGCTATCCTCATGACCAAACCAGTGCAGTTTTCTTTCTACATCTGATTCCACTTATGCCTAATTTTTCTGTCAATACCTTAGTATAGTAGTGTACATATATACAGACATTGTACATTTTAATGGAACACTTTAGCTTCACTCCTCTCTAGTTGTTACATGTCCACTGCATTCAGAGCCCAGGTCTCATTACTATGTAGCATTGTTGTTCAAACACAAACATCATACAATCTACCTTTTACTCTGAAAGAGAGACAACTTTTTTACCAACAGGACTTTGTTCATGCTATTTTTATTCTATCAACTATACATTTAGAACATCCTCCTCCACTTCTAAGTAGGTCACCTAGGTAACACAGTAACTACCTACTATCTCCATGATATATGAGAAAACCTGTGTCCATAGTTTGCACTGAATATCATATGGAATTCCTGCCTGTACCATTCCTACATATCTATCTGAGGGGAGTGGAGTCCTGTCAGTTTTCTTGTTTACTTTGGTCTTTCATAAGTTAACTTTAAGGTCCTTTGATTCTGAGTTTTGGAATTTTTTTCCAATTCTACTACAGATTTCACTATGAGACTGAGGTTACACAAAGGTAGCCTGTCTTAAATTCCTGTTATGGTTTGGAGAACAATGACAAATAAGAGAGGACTGAGAGCTGAACCTTGGTAAACTCCTACCTGTTCCCTGAATTCATCACGGCTAACTCTCATCTTACTGATAGCACCCTTGTATATGGCTTTCACAAGCTACCCCTAGTTTCCTTAGAGGCTACCAGATTACAGAGCAAGGGACTCTATTGAAGGCTTTCTTCAGGTTAATGGCTTACTTTTAGCTAGTCCTCCCTGACACAAAATAAATTTCATCTCATGTAGGATAACTTTCTTTCAAATTAATTGGGCTAGAACTCTTTCCATAATTTTCATGACCAGGCCCTGCAATTTTAAACCTCTCTAATTACTTCTAAGGTATTTCCTAAACTATTGCAGTAGCTGACAATAATGTTACTACACCAATCATTTGGGATGACAACTCCCTATACAACTATATGAGTGACTAGGCCATATACTACTCTGCCAGATATTTTCAGCATCTTAGTGGCAATTCCTGATGAACTAGAGGCTTTCCCTGCCTTCATATACTTAATTGCTACTGTCATTTAGGACAGTTGGTCCCTCTGCTAACTGCATACTATAAAGACCCTCTTTCTCCCAGATATTCTTCATGTTTAAAAACCTTTCATAGTGGCATTTCTATGTCTCTTTCTTCTCAGAATCACTAAGTGCAAGTGCACCTTTATTTATCTACAAACACTTCTTACCCACAACATTTTGATTTTCTCTGATACACTATCTTAATCTAAAAAAACCTCTGATACTCACACTGTACAACATTGGAAAATCTACTTTCTATTTCTCCCTTTGCTACATAAACCTGTCACAGGTGCACTAGAGCAATACACTCCAAGAAAGACTTTCTTAAATGCTCTGATGCTTCACTGGAAGTAGTTGCTAACTTCTATTACTTAGGTGATATAATTAGCAGGCAAAGTGGTTGTTCAGAAAATATAGTTGCCAGGATAAAAGCAGGTTGGTAAAGAAATTCATGGAGCTACAACTTCTGCAGGCAATGAAGCTTTTTTTTTTCCTTCAGAATGAAGATATGACACAATCATTCATGCTGAATAATAGTGTGATGTGGGCCTTGAATGTACAAGTCTTGTAAAGGCAAGCATGCTCTGTTGGATGAGTGATGTGAGTATGAATGAATGCCTGTATATGAATAAACTACGAGAAAAAATGAATGCCTGTGTATGAATAAACTACGAGGAATCAGGTGTTGAGAAAATGCTAGTTAGTGTCGGCATGTGATGCACATGGAGGATGATTGCTGTATAAAGAAGGGCTGAGCACTCCAAGTTATGGAACCTACAGAAGAAGAAAACTAAGGAAGACTCAAGACAAAATGGTGAAAGCTGATCTGAAGATGACAAAGGACCATCACAATTGGCAATATGCAGTGTTGTAGAAGACTTGTCCACTCATGGCCAATGTACTCTTAATTCAAGGGTAATGTTTAGTGGCTGCAATATTTGTCCCTTGTCAGGCCTATATTTGTTGTCCTTTTATCTCACATCTGTGACTTCCTCTGTCAATGTCTTTCATCTCCCCAACCATTTGCATTGATCCCGCTCTCTTTACAACCACATATATATATCATAATCACTTAATTTCCACTTTTCCATGCTTGCATAGGGTTGGATAGAATTTACTGAGGCACATTTTCTATGGCCAGATGCCTTCCTGTCACTTGTTTCCAAGCAATGGTGATATTCCCCCATAGCCAGATATGTTCTTGAAGAGTATTGGAAATGAGTGACACTTCTTGCATGACACTCACTTACAACTATCATGCAATGTTAAAGCAAGAAGACATACACACACACACACAGAAGCTTCTTTCAGTTTCCATCTATTAGATCAACCCACAAGACTTGGCTGGCCCTTCTATTGAAGAAGACACTTATCCAAGGTGCCAAGCAGTGGGACTGAATCTGGAAACGCATGCTTCTTACCACACAGTCATGTCTGCACATACATATTTATATCTAACACACATTTTTAATGTAATTAGTTCACAATTTTTTATGCTTGTGTTGTGAAAAGCAAGTTAATATGACTACATTTTATTAATCATCTTGAACATAATAAAGTATGATTATCCTAGCATACCTCAAGGCTGATTCATTGCTCTTCTAAGCACATGCACCATCTCACTCTCTTACATATGAAAAACTTATCAATGATGGCTATGCAAATCAGACACAAACAATTACCAGTCAGAAACAGTGATAGCCTTGCTATGAAATTCTCTTCATAGGCAGAAGGGTAAAGAACACTTGTCCTTTGAATAGACTTTTTTTTACTTACTCTTTGGAATGACACGGTCTGTTTCTCCAAAAACATGCAGTGTTGGAATGGTAACTTTTTGTTCATACAATGACTGATGTTGTAAACTCTTACTTTTAAAAGAAGCAACCATAATTGCAAATGAAAATTTCAGGTCTCCATCTGTAATAGAATTATGAGTAAATCATACAATAAAATTTTATATTTTTTTAATAGTGAAGTACAATGGCTCAATGATTCAAGAAGTGAGTTATTCAAGAAATATGCTGGAAATTTTTTCATAAAAATTGTGTCATTGTCATCATTAAATGTCTGTTCTCCATGCTGGCATGGATTGGACAGTTTAACAGGAGCTGGTCAGCTGCCCTGACACTATATGTCTGTTTTGGCATGGATTGAAAATGTACTCTATCTCAGCTCCCTTTGCTGAAAGTCTGCAGCTGAATATCTATTCCACAAGTAAATGTAATTCATTATTGAATCACATGCATGACCCGAAGCCAAAACCAGACTGCATGTTATGCAGATAAAGTGACATTGAACTATTCAGATCCACTCAAATAGATATCTGTCCCATATACATCATCTCAGATTCTCTTTTCTGATATCTATGATTTTTCTTGGCCAGGAATCACATCAATCTGTGACTTCATACTTTGTATTCGCAATTTTGAATGTTCTTCAATTTTCATACAAAGGTAAAGGTGACACCTTAGATAGAAATAATTACAGAGGTATCAAACTGTTGGATTATATGATGAAAGTCACAGAGAGATGCTATATTTCTGGTAAGGTAGCTGCAGGAGAAATATCTAGCCAAAGATAAACCTCTGTACTTGGCTTTTGTTGACATGGAGAAAGCCTTTGACAGGGTCCTTTGATCCCTTATCTGGTGGTCAATGTGGAAACTAGGGATAGATGAATGGTTGGTGAGAGCTGTACAAGCCATGTACAGGGATGCTGTAAGGTGAGGGTTGGCAATGAGTATAGCGATGAATTCCAGGTACAAGTAGGGATTTACCAAGGATCAGTCCTCAGCCCCATTTTGTTCATCAAAGTCCTCCAGGCAATAACAGAGGAATTTGAGATGGGCTACCCCTGGGAGCTCCTCTATGCTGATGACCTTGTTCTTATAGCTGAATCACTACCAGAACTAAAGAAATTTCAGCTGTGGAAACAAGGTCTGGAATCAAAGGGCCTTAGAGTTAACCTAGCAAAAACCAAAGTCTTAGTAAGTAGGAAAACAGACAAATCCCAAATCCCTGTAAAAAGGCGTAGGTAGAAATTCCATAAGACATACCCAGTGCAAGTTATGGACACATGAGAGGTGCAGCAATATCAGAGGAAGATTAACTGAAACAATAGTTTTTGTGTGGAAGGTGCACAGGTACAATAAACACCAAAAATGTACAGAAAATAGATTCCATGGAGTAAGCTAGAGGTAGTTGATAGCTTCCGTTATTTAGGTGACTAAGTCAGTAGTGGAGGTGGATGCTCCAGATGCGAAGCTGTGAGAATAGGAACAGGCTAGGCAAAGTTCAGAGAGCTCCTACCTCTGTTGGCAACAAAAGGCCTCTCCTTCAGAGTGAAAGATAGACTGTATGACACCTGTGTGCAAACAGCTATGCTACACAGCAGTGAAACATGGTTTGTGACTGCCAAGGACATGCAAGGCTTGAAAGAAATGAAGATAGTATGCTTTGTTGGAAGTGCAATGTCAGTGTGCATGTGCGACCGAGTGTAAGCGTCTTGAGAGAAAGGTAGAGCATAAGAGGCATCAGATGTGGTGTGCGAGGGAGATGACAGCACTGGTGTAGTCATGTGATGTGTATAAACAAGAACAGCTGTGTAAAGAAGTGTTAATCTCTCACTGTGGAGAGAACCTGAGGTAGAAGTAGACCCAGGAAGATATGGGACGTGGTGGTGAAGCATGATCTTTGAACATTAGGCCTCATGGAGGCAATTATTATTGACCAAGACCTTTGGCGATATACCATGCTTGAGAAGACCCATCAAGCCAAGTGAAATTGTAGTCGTGGCCAATGCTGGTGTCATGTAACTGGCATGTAAAATGCATCATTTGAGCATTGGGCCTCATGGAAGCAATACCAGTGTTGCATAACTAGCATGTAAAAAGCACCTTTTGAGCACCGGGCCTCATGGAGGCAATGACAAATGACCGAGACCCTTGGCAATATGCCATGCTTGAGAAGAAGACCCATCAAGCCAAGCCAAACTGTAGTCATGGCAGATACAAGTGGTATGTAAAAGCACCCATTACACTTTCAGAGTGGTTGGCATTAGGAAGGGCATCCAGCTGTTAGAAACCATGCCAAATCAGACTGGAGTCTGGTGCAGGCCCTCAGCTTACTAGCTCTGGTTGAACCTTCCAACCTATGCCAGCATGAACAATGAACATTAAATGACGATGATGTTCTAAACACCAGTTTATTAACCTTTGATTAATACCAATGATTGGTTTTTCTTTCTATAATTCTTAATGATTTTCAAAATAAATAAAAACATGAGTATTTGAAATATGTTTGCAAAAGGTTTAAAAATTATAATACTATCTTACCAGGATTTTGTTCTCTTAATCCACATAAGAGTGATACTAAAGAAGCACCCTGGCTAAATCCAAATAATCCATCAAATGGTCCCTACAAGCATGAAATAGAACTCTAACAAATTATCTAATAAATTAAGGCTTAAGGGAATGAATTTAATATATATTAGTTGGTGTTAAATTCTAATTTAAGGCTTTTTACATATTTTATATTTGATAAATTTTATACTTCAAAATCTTTCAATTTTAATCATCAAACAAAAATATGGAAAATAAAAGATAGTTTCATTCCATTAAATAAAATGAGTGCTGGAGAATTTTTTGTCTTCATTCTGAGACTAGAATGCTTTCTCCTCTTTATTTCTTCTGTTAACTTCAACTTACACAAAGCTAATATCAGAGTCACTACTATGTCCCTACTGCAGAATATTCTTAGATCTCTATTCTTATTTATTTTTTTACTTGCCGAGTTAGGAGAGCTGGACAGTGTCTATGGCTCAGAAGTAATACAAATCTGATGAGGGTTGTCTGCTTTCCATATTAAGGACACATCTATGCAAAAGATTGTGAAAGAGTGAAATGTGGTATCACCTGCATGTTTCCATCAACAAATCTTTTGATTACTTCTAAACTGAAAACCTAAATTGCCAACTTTTGAATTCTATCAATATCTTACATTCTGTATAACAAGTTTACTGTCTGTTTGTACCATCAGAGTATGTATCAATAGGGCACTTTCTGATCTCCATTCTATCTTCTCAAGTGTGCTTTGTTTGATTATGTCTCTTTTGCTTTCAATAACCAAACAAACTCCTATGAAAATGATACCGTCTTCATTCTTCCATAATCTTTGCATAAAGCCATTCCACCTGCAGTCTAGAAATATACCATGAGGTGTATATTACATGTACAAAAAATTACCTCAAGAACATCCTGATTCTAACTTCAAATATTTAGTTACATAGGCAATAATCAGAGAAAAAATATTTGTAAAAGGAATGAAACAAAAAGAAGCACAGTTTTTATTAGAAATCTAGTGAAAACATTTCTCTTTAAAAGAATAAAGTTGAAAAATACTTAACAAAATTTAAAATCAGTTTTTTAAAAAATGAATGAAAAGTGTAAAAGTTCCATAGAAACCTGTTCTTTCAAGACGTTTTTAATCATTTCTATTGATTGTTCATAACCAATACAACAATTTGTTTCTTCTTGAGCATGGAAATATTTGTCTTCTCTTGAAAACCACCAACCTCTTTCATCAATATCTGGAATGGCAAACAGTTTTAAAATGTTCTGTACAATAAAAGGCAGATATGTAGTTATGTATACTGTTATAACTGCTAACATTGCAGAAGTGGTCTGGACAGCAATTAGCAAGTGTCAGTAGTTAATACCCAATCATTCATACAGTGATGCAACAGGACAGTTTTTAATAGCTAAGTTTACCTAATTAAATAATTCATGGATACCAACTGCATGAAAAACAATTAGCAAGCTAGTGTTAATATATTTAAGTACCATTAAACAAACTGACTAGAAATAATAATGCAATATTTGTCAATGGCTAATATTATTTTCATTTTACCAAAAAATAAAGATGAGATTACATGATATGTTTTACTTTTATTCTGACCTCATCAGAAATACACCCTTTATAATACCTGCCAAAATAGTCACTAGTAAATCATTAAATATATTTTACCACTGTAAGCAATAGCAGTAATGCTAAATTGCTGACAGTTTCACAAACTATAGTGCTAACTTCAGTACCACTCATGATAAATGACAAGAGTTATTGGGTTTCACTCATTAAGGACACATGAGTCAATAGATATATTTCTTTACAACCCACACAGGGCTAAACACAGAGGGGGCAAACAAAGACAGACAAATGGATTAAGTTGATTATATCGACCCCAGTGCGTAACTAGTACTTATTTTATTGACCCCGAAAGGATGAAAGACAAAGTCGACCTCGGCGGAATTTGAACCCAGAACGTAGCGGCAGACGAAATACGGCTACGCATTTCGCCCAGCGAAGCTACTCACACTCATGCATAAGAAATGCTTTAGGCTTTTTTCATTTAAAATTTAGTTTTATTCATATATGTATATAGCTCATATCCACATCTTACTTTGGCTTTGAAAATTGTTTAATTTCTTTTTTAATGGCTTCCAAACTAACATTAATGGGACTTAGCTGAAGTTAACCATAAGCATGGTTTGCTTAGAGTGAAGTCTTAAAACAAAATTAAAGCACAAAAGAACCATTAATGGATTTTGTGAAGAAATAGCATATACTGCCTAGTTGCTTGATTTTCTAAATTGTTACTTTGAAAGAGTTGGACTCCAACTAATTTACCAATCTTAACACTGAAATGAATAAGACCATTTCCATATATTTCTATTTTATTTCTGCATGATTTCATGATTATGCCATAGATTCATGTTCAGTTACAAAAACTACTTAAATTCTAACATTCTCACAAAGGGATAAGTAATTTAGTTAAAAAACAGAATACTGAGAGCATAAAACTAAATACCAGAGCATATTTAGTTTCTTCTGCAATCATAAACTTTGTTAGACACAAATAATGAATGATAGTTTCACACAGGTGTAAACGTGGCTGTGTAGTAAGAAGCTTGTTTCTGAAACATATGGCAACTTGGACAAGTGTCTTCTACTACTTCTATTATAACCTCAGGCCAACCAAAGCTTTGTGAGTGGATTTGGTAGGCAGAAACTGAAAGAAGCCTGTTGTGTGTGTGTGCGTGCATGTCTGTCTGTGTTTGACAACCAGTGTTGGTGTGTTTTGTCCCCATAATTTAGTGGTTCGGCAAAAGAAACTGATAGAATGAGTACCAGGCTTGAAAATGAAATAAGTATTGGGGTCAATTAGTTTGACTAGAATTCCTCAAGGCTGTGCTCCAGCATGGTTGCAGTCTAATGACTGAAACCAGTAAAAGATAAAAGATATTAAACAAAACCTCTTATAAGTACTCTTGATCTCAGAACTTTTTTTTTTTAAACCTGGTACTTATTCTATCGATATATTTTGCTGAACCACTAAGTTATGGGGATGTTAACAAACCAATATAGGAGCAGTGGTGATACGGCAAACACAAAAAGACATGCATACACACGTATATGTGACATGCTTCTTTCAGTTTCCATCTACAAAGCTACTTGCAAGGCTTTGGTTAATTTGGAGCTATAGTAAAAAATACTTGCCCAAAGTGCCATGCAGTGGGACTGAACCTGGAACCATGTTTGGGAAGCAAACTTCTTACCACACAGCCAGTTTATAAGGATTGTTTATTCTTTTTATTGTTTTACTTGTTTCAGCCATTTGACTGCAGCCATGCTGGAGCACTGCCTTGAAGGGATTTTAGTTGAATAAATTGACCCCAGGACTTACTTTTTAAGCCTAGTACTTATTCTATCGGTCTTTTCCACTAAGTTACGGGGATGTAAACACACCAACACCTGTTGTCAAGTGGTGATGGGGGGACAAACACAGACACAAAGACACAGATACACACATACACACAGATATATATATATGTGACAGGATTCTTTCAGTTACTGTCTACCAAATCCACTCACAAGGCTTTGGTTGGCTGGAGGCTACAGCAGAAGACACTTGCCCAAGGTGCTATGCAGTGGGACTGAACCCAGAACCATATGGTTGGGAAGCAAGCTTTTCTAAATTTTTTAAACATAAACATTTTTAATTATGTTTTTAAAATTTATTTTTTAATATGGAATATCCTAACCCATACAGAGCATGACTGTAAATCTAAGTCAAGTTAGTGCCATTATATTCAATGTAGTGAGGAAGAAAAAATATTAAATAATATTTATGCAATGAAGAGAAGAAAATATTGACTGGGTGATTAATATTATTTTAATCTGATTAATAAATCTGGATAGGATTTCAATCTTATTAGATTTTCTCAATAAAGCATAGTCATATACAAAATCATGCTAGAATATTACTCCTTACTGCATAAGTATTATTGATTAAATATTTTCCACTATTACATTAAGTATGATGGCATTAACAGCTGTTTTTCATACAGAATATGCCTTAGGGTGACTTCTCTCAGTCATTATTCATGTAAATAACTTCAATTCAGAACACAAAATTACAATTATGGAGACAAATTACACAAAATTACAAACAAAATGACACAGTATATAATTTCCAATGCATAGATTAAGAAAAAAGGTAATAATTGAACAAGGAAAATATTTATAAATCAATACAATATGTACTGGAATTTTTTTAAAGTGAACAAAATCTACTGTCAGCATGCTAAGCCTGTTCTCACCTCTAAATCTGAATAAAAAAGTTTCAAAAATATCTTTTTCATTCTAACCTTTGATGTCTTTACCTTCATGTTCACCATCATCTGTATTCACAGGAATTTTGTTAGGAGCACTGACAAATACTGCAAATATAAATATATGACTTAATATCTCAGAATTTAAAGTCTTTTCTAGAAATTTAGGCAAGCAAACCTACTCGTCTACCATAAGTTTCCCCCATGTATACATCTTTATGAACATATTGTATTTTGCTCTCTTGCAGAGAGCTCTAGCTCCTCAGCAGTATTTACAGCAACACTTCTAGGAGAGTAGTAACTGAATAAAAACAGAGAGTAGAGGGCACACTTTAACACTTTAGTCCTAACAGACATCCTCTCTTGTAGTGGTGATAGGTTGGAATACTTCTTTTGCTTAAACCAAAATATATACTTAAATTGATTGACCCACAGACTGAATTCAAACACATTTGATAAACAACAAAGTTTAACACTTCATTTTTATATTCACTATCCCACTTTCCTACAAAAGAATTAGTTAATGGAAATTATTAGCTTGAAATATAACTTATTTTTTATTGTCATTGGTTTAAAATCCTTTCTTAATTAAGGTTTCCATTTGGTATTCATCTTTCTGCTTACAAGCTTCCAAGAGTAGAAATATAAAACTTGAGAATCTTATTAAAAACTGCTATGATCTGTGTACTTGATAATGAGGACACAAGATTGAAAAAATTATATAAAATAACTGCAAATAATTATACCTCACACCTGTCTATAGGGTCTTACAATTAATGCTACTGAATATGTTGTGATGCTGGAGACAATTGTTAAGCCCTGGGTAGATGAAGTATGCAGTGGAAAGTCATATATGTTTCAACAAGATTCAGAACCTTCTCAGAGAACCCATATAGCCCAAGAATGGATATCAAACAATCTTTATGATCATATAAAACTAAACTTATGATCTCAGAGCCACCCCACCGATTTAAATCTCATGGGTTACTACATTTAGAACATTGTTGAAAGGAGACTAATCAACATCCTCACATAAATGTAAATTCACTGAAGGCTACCCTTGTCCAGGTAATGTTGAAATAGGGATCATTTAGTGCAGACATATCGATGATACCAGTCCCACATTGCAGCAATCATCAAAGCTGATGGCAGATTCATAGAATAATCTTATATGAAATCTTATCAAGAATACATGCACAAATTTTCATGAAAATACATTTAGTTTTTTTTAGATTAGAGTTAGTTTATTAAATTACCCAATATGTCCTCAAATCAACCTTGCAGTCTGTATACACATACACATACATGCATTTTTGAAAATGTTCATTTTTGTAAATCGCAACACTTACGTAATTGTTCCAAAATTAATAATATTGATATATTTAAGATTATCTTACCAAATTCTACTTTATTTTTGAGAAGTTTTCTGAAAGAGCCTGTTTTCTCTCTGAATAACTGAGCATTTTGTCTGTAAAAGAAATGTATTATTCTTAGTTACATGTAAATAAATATATATATACATATTATACTGTTCTGTGATGGTAAGATCAACAAAAAAAGTACTCCATCTGGTGAGAAATAAATATCATTTAACAAACACAATACATGTTTTTATGTGCTACTATTAGTTTCATGTGATGAAAGCATCTCAGTATTTTTTAACACATCTGGTGCCTTAGCGCAATCTTCAGGCAAAGCCCACATGGCATAACAAGTTAAAAATAGGATGATAGGATGAGACAAAAAACAAGAAAAGGTGAAGAAGAAGGTGATATAAAAGGTGAAAAACTTTTTCATTTTCTGGTTTTTCACTTTCCATCTTTTATATCACCTTCTTTCTCACCTTTTCTTGTTTTTTCTATCATCCTATTTTTTGCTCGTTATGCCACGTGGGCATTGCCTGAAGATAGTGCTAAGGCACCGAGTGTGTTAAAAAGTGCTGCCTGAGAAGCTTTCATTGCATGAAACTAATAGCAGCACATAAAAATATATATTGTGTTAATTAAATAATATATATACTCTTTTATTGTTTTACTTGTTTCAGTCATTTGATTGTAGCCTTGCTGGAGTACTGCCTTGAAGGGCTCTTTAGTTGAACAAATTGACCCCAGGACTTATTTCTTTAGCTTAGTACTTATTCTATCGTAGAAAAGATAGTAGGAAAGCTGTTGAGAGAAGACAATAATGAATACACAGTGCAAGTAATTTGTAATCTCAGGTAGAATGACAGAAAATCAGGATTTAAAATATGCAAATGTATAAGAGTAGAGGTATTTGATGACAATAGAAGCTATTCAAGAGAGACCAAAACGTGGCAAGATCAGATATTAGGATGCTGGGTTTCACAGATGTAGTGATGATGGTTCAAGAATTGCAAAATGCCATATAAAAAACCAGAGACATGCCGCCTAGGTAGGCAGTGCCTACCTTGAATAAAATAGATTGACAGCAACATTTTCCTTTTATGGCAAAATATGCACCTAATTCAATAAAATTATGAAGGTTACTCTGATTACTATGCATAAAATGCAAAATATTTTATTTTTTTCTAGATTAGGTAGGCATAATTCGCCCCTGCCTTTATATCTCTGTATTTAAGCTACACATAGTACTGCTGTAGTACACATGCTGTGTACACTCCTACAACACTGTTTTCTTTACGTGCTATAAAGGCAGAAGTAAATCTGCCTTCAACTCAGTCACATGGCTGTGTTTCACTTATTTTTTTGTGCGTTTTACTACATAAAGGTCACCAACTGCCTACCATGAGTAATTATTGATGGCACATGTCTGTAAAAGATCTACTGAGCCAATGTCAACAAGGAAAAACAGTGGTGGCAGTGATGATGATATTGAAGAGTAAATTTTGAGCTTTGTTTCAGAAAGAATATTAACCAAGAGCTGAACAAACAGATCTGCTGGAGATGACATAAGCGAGTAAAGCACTAAAAAAAGTAAAACAATAAATAACAAGGCAGATTGTTGTAAAGCTATTGCTTGGGTGCAAAGACTAGTAGCCAGCAATTCATTGTAGATAGTTATTAAGAGAGAGAAAGAGAGAGATGCAAATAATAGTATATTCTTACCTGTAACCATGGATGCATAACATCTGAAACAGAATAATCGTTTAAATAATATAACAAACACCACAGGACTATAATTTATTAAATCAAAAACTATAATGAATGAAAGGAGAATTATGAAAAACAAATATCAAGAGGATTATGTTTTACATGAATAGCAGCAGCAAATTGGACCACAGGTTTCCCCATAGCTGCTCTATAATAACCAAACTTTATACTCTTATATTTATCCAGTAGAAATGGAAACATTTAAAATACATCAAAATTAATAAATTAATAACAGCTTAAGAATGGACTACACTGACATATTCGTGAGTCTTACAGCATTAGCAAATGAATACTTCTCTACACTTTGTGTGTGTGTGTGTACATAAAAATGCACATAGATTAGATAATGAACTTTGAATATTGCATGAAATATAAACAGTGAAAAGGCCTAGCTTGAAATACTTCCTCTTAAAGATTGCTTCTATGCATTCCAGAAAGCAAAAATATCCCAACCTTTTGTACACAACCACAAATTTAGTTTACCAATTATTTTTGGAGAAATTCCTGCATACTTCGCCAGCTTTTCCGATATACCACTTATTTTTCTCACTACCTGAAAATATTTCACTTGATATCCAACCTTCATTCTTAATACAGCCGTCTCCATCCATATTTTACATCGACTACCCTCCTGAACCACTAAATTAGTTCTCCTTCTTCACCACCATACATCTCTCACTCTATCTCCACACTCTTACAGCCTACTGAATCACGTCATCTCTCTCTTTCTCCCAAATTTATATGTAATGTGGTTACCTCCACTCCTATCTACACCTCAACTCTACGCAATCTTTACAGTTGTCACCTGCTCTCTTCCCCACCTCCCCTACTTGTCATTTGATCATTACTTGTTCTTCATTTATAATATTAACTCCCTCATCTGTTTCCCCATCTCCTATACACTCTTTCAACCACTACCCACCCATATTCCCTTTCCACTCTGACACCTCATACCAACTATTTTAATCTCTTTCCAGCCTCACACTCATTCTCCTTTCTATAAAGTGAATAGCCTCTACAGAAAAACCTTGCTCTGTCCTGGTCACTTCTCTTAACATAAACACTCTCTCTCTCTCTCTTTTTCTCTACTGTAGTCTCACTCAGTCAGAGGAGATCTTAGTCTTGCAAGCTGAATGGTGATCTCATTATGCTAATGCAATTAAAAAAGCACTTAATACATGCAGTCATAGAAGTAATGGAAAGAAGACATTGGAACATGATGCAATCTTTGAAACTGTCAGATCCTGTCGAACCATCCAACCCATGCCAGAAGGGAATATGGACATTAAATGATGATGATGGTGATAACTATTATTAATACAATTGTCATTTGTATCATTAGAAATACATTAATGCTATTATTACTATTATTATTATTATTATTATGGAAAAGGCAGTGAGCTGGCAGAATTGCTTGCATGTTGAACAAAATGCTTTGTGGCATTTCTTCCAGTTTTATATTTTGAGTTCAAATTTTGCCAAGATCAACTTTATCTTTAATCTTTTCTGGTTGATGAAATAAGTACCAGTTGAGCACAGAGAGGGTCAACATAATCAACTAATTATAATTATTATGGAAGACAGTGAGCCAGCAGAATCGTTAGCATGCCGAGCAAAATGCTTAGTGGCATTTCATCTGTCTTCACGTTCTGCATTCAAATTCTGCCAAGGTTGACTTTGCCTTTCATTCTTTCAGGGTCAATAAAATAAGTACCAGTTGAATACTGGGGTCGATGTAATTGACTTACCCGCTCCCAGAAATTGCCGGCCTTGTGTCAAAATTTGAAATCATTATTATTATTATTATATGTTTGGCTATTGGTTTGTATTTGTATAAGTTGACTCCAAGTCTCACCTAGAGACCTCAAGAGACAACAAGTTAGAAGTTCAAGTTGGAATTATGAACTAGAGTGCCGTATTTTTGGTCCAGAAAATATTTGTCAAAACATAAGAAATTTAGAAGTTTGTTTAAAAGTAATTTGATTATAAGACGTTAGTATGATCTTAAGATGACAGTAAAAGGTATTTGCTATTATGTACATTTTGACAATGTTTTCAGATTAAAATGTTTTGGGGATTACACAGACAATATTTTTCATAGGATATGAGCAGTTTCCATGAGCACAATTTTTTGAATATCTTTATATCAGCTCCTTTTGCTATCATTCATAGGGCACCTATCACAACAGGCATGGTTTTAGTCTTGAGGTTCCACATTTTGCCAATTTCTATTTCAAGGTCTTTATATTTGCTCAGTTTTTGGTAGGTCTTGACAGACAGATTTATGTTGATCGGGATAATTGTATCAATGAAGAGGCATGATTTTTGTCTGAAATCTTTCAATATAATGTCTGGCCTATTTTCATCTATCTTTCTGTCAGTTTGAGAAGTAAAGTTCCAAAAGAGTGAGATGTGATCATTTTCAAGCACTGCAAGTGGTTTGTGTTCCCACCAGTTTTTATTGTAGGGCAGGTCCAGATCATTGCAAATTACCCAGTGAATTTACCATACCACTCTATCATGTCTGTTGAGATACTCCATAGGTACAAGAAGGCTGCACATGGCAACCCGTTTGGTGCTGGTGGAGCCCGACAGATGATGCAATATGGAAGCTGGAGTGACGGTCAAATGAACCCTGGTGGAGGCAGGAACTGATGTAGCGCTGGCTGAGGCAGCCAATTTCTAGAGAGTGGCACCGAGGATTTGTAAAGGACAAACCGTGGGACTGTGCCAGGCAGTGGGCCAGTGGCAGGCTCAGTTGCATCACTGCAGGAAGGTAGTTGAGGTAGATGGTGGTCTGCCTGTGCATTTACAAGATCTGTTCACACGGAATCGCCAGAGCTTAGATGGCACTCAGGTGTTGCAGTTGAGGCAGCTGCTAGCAAGGTGTGCTGATAAGTTCTCAGCAGGAGATCTAGACGTTGGTTGTATGGACCTGGTGGAGCACCATATCGATACGGGTGGCCATTGCCCAATCAAGCAGCCAGCTCAGAGGATGGCCCCCGTTCAGCGATGGGAAATGGAAGAAGTGATGGAGAAATATCAACGACAGGGAGTAGTGGAAAAGTCGAGCAGTCCCTGGTCATCAGCAATTGCTTTAGTGCGGAAAGGAGATAGTACAGTGAGATGCTGTGTGGATTATAGAGCACTAAATGAAGTGACAGTGAAGGATTGGTTGGTTCCTATTTGTGTAAAGGAGTTGAGGAATCTTTTAGGACTGTGCACCTATTATAGGTGCTTTATAGAAAACTTTGTAATGTTGGCTGCACAGGCTACTGGGGAAGAGCCAAAAGTTTGAGTGGACTGCCATGACACAGGGCGCTTTTGATGGACTCAAACAGGTGCTAGTGAGTTCTCTGATGTTGCCGTACCCAGACCCGAGCAAGCCTTTCATACTGGACTGTGACACCAGTAGCCATGGTATTGGTCAAGTACTGTCTCAGAGGAAGGGTGACAAGGAATATGTGGTGGTGTATTACAGTAAAAAGCTTAGCCCACCCAAATGAAACTACTATGTAACCTGTAAGGAGCTTTTGGCACTGATGAAGAGCGTTGAATTTTTTCGTTTGTACCTGTACGGTTCCCACTTTACCATCAGAATGGACCATGCAGTACTCAAGTGGCTGAGGACACTGTGGAACCTGGAGGAACAATTAGCGCCTGGCTAGGGAAACTGGACCAGCACAATTATGAAGTACAGCACCGTTTGGGGCAGGTACATGATAATGCTGATAGCTTGAGATGTTGTCCTTGTAAACCGCACCGCAAGCATTGTGCAGGAAGGGAAGAGCACAGTAATAAGTGCAACTGTACTGCAATGACTGGACATGTGTCAACCGGAGAATTACAGAAGAGGCAGACGAGGAATACTGACTTAAGACCAGAGGCAGCGAGACCACCAGGGGAAGAACTGCCCATGGAAACCTCCAGCTATGTGAAACATCTGCAAGAGAGGCTGACTGAAGTACACCAGCAAGTTAGAGAAGCTCTGAAGTTTTCAGGTGAAGTGATGAAGCGTCGGCATGACACCAGGGCTACTGAGAACGACTTTAAGGAGGGTGATGAAGTGTGGTTTCATAACCCCCAGTGGAAGAGAGGGCAGCCACTGAAGCTGCAGAGTCCATGGGAAGGACCTTATATCATGAGGAATCGCCTGTCTGATGTGATGTACAAGATTTGAGGAGGCAGCAGGACTTCTCCAGAAATTGTGCATGCAAACCGTCTGTTGAGGTATCATGGATCTGGCCTGTTCACTTGGAGCACGCCTTCAGGGGTTGGGTCCACCTGTTAAGAAAGTACAAGGGAGGACCACGAACTCTAATTAAACAGTGACGACAAGTTGGTCAAAGAGTAAACATTTGCTGGTCTGGGAAACTGACATCATAGGGGCTTGATGCAGTTCTCTCCCTTGCCAGCTCCTGTTAAATCGTGCAAGCCATGCCAGCATGGAAAATGAATATTGAACGATGATGATGATATAGTGAATTTATCCCAGTCACCAATTTTTAGTGTGGTAGTTAGACATTTCTTTTTGTTAGTAGTTCACAATATATCGGTAGGCCATGTGAAAACAAGAATGACCACACTAATATTTATTTGAGTTTTCATTTATTTTATTAACCCATATTGTATATATGGAACAATGTTCATAAAGCAGCAAACATAGTAGTTTGAATCTTCTGATAATACTATGAGAGAAGTGCATAATCACTGAAGACAAAGCAAATACAAGGAACTAGCAGTATTGCCTGGCATTGCTCGGGTTTGTTTCAACCCTTTAGAATTGGAATTTTTGAAAAGTAAAAATTTTGCATTATGTAGCTTGTTATTCTCTTTAAGTGAACATTTTTCCAGTTGAAATACACCGAAAAATGGCGACACAGCAGTAAAAAGATCATAAAAAATAGGGATTTTCATAGAAATAAAGCACCTGTTTGATGTAAATAATTTTTGGTGTTAACAAGGTCCGATTTGAATTTTTTCTTCTATGGAAGGAAGAGCAAGCCTTCTTCTATCATACTCTCAATTTTGGTCAACTTGCACCGCAGGGTCTCGGAGGAGATAGTGTTAGTTGAAGGCTACCAAACCTGCCATACACGGACAACTTCAGCTTTATATTATATATATATATAATATAATATAATATAAATATGGGCAACACACACGTACGTACACCTATTACATGTTTTGTGCAAGCATACATGTTCATAAACAGAAATGAATGGAAAAAATGTTGGTAAATTTGTAGATTAACACTCGCACGATTTTCACTGCATGGAATCAACTACTCTGGCCTCCTAATGTGCTACAATACCTTTTTTGTGGTCCGTGGAATGGAGTGGGGTGTGGTGGAAGCCTTGGAAATTGTACCCATTTATATTGTGTAATTCACTGACAAACTGTTACCTACCTCTTTGTTTCTTTGTTGTTAAATAAATGGATTGTCAACAAAACACATTTTTACTCGACGTAAAAACAAAACTCTTTCACACCCAAAGTAATGTGTGTGTGAGAGAGAGGGGGGAAAAAGATGAACGATTTAAAATAAATATATTGTAATTGTTGTGTGAGAAAGTATATATACTCTGATTATAAAATATAGAGTCTTTCAAAAACATCCTAAATTTGAACACTATATCTCGTGTTTAAGAAAAAACAAAACATATTACATTTTATTTTTTATGAACGCTGTGACTTACTCTCCCTCTCTCTCTCTCACTTTGTCTTTACCTTTTTTTTTTGTTAGACGCTGTCAAACTATCTCCCACTCTTCCTTACACATACTTTTTCTGTACTATTTTTGTTAGACGTTGTGAAACACTCTCTCTCCCTCACACACACACACACATACATCAACACACAACTTCTCTCTCTCCCTAACACACGCACTTTCGTTTGGCTATGGCTAGAAGGGACTTAACTCATGTTATCAACCTTCCAATTTGGTAAAAGCTATGGCTGAAAATAGATTTTTACCACTATCCGAGGGTGCCTCGAGAAAAAAATAAGTTGACAAAACCCAGGTAGGATGTTGACGAATGTCCTCCTAAAATTGGAGCGACATGTGTGCTAATTTGTGGACATGCATAAATTACAATCACGTACACACACACATATAGATACAGATATAAATTACTGCATATAACCAATGTGTGTTATTTAACTCTGCAATTTAAGGTTGGAGCCTTTTGTCAGATGACATAAGCATGTTAAATAAGAAAAATACACAAATGACAGTGAGAGATGAACTTACTGAGCAAAATGACACAGTTGAATTTGGCAGATTTTTTAACTGTAAGCCACATCTTCCAGAACATTCAACAAATTCTTTGATGGGAAGACTCACACACTACTGTTCAAATTTGCTACATCAACCTTAATAAGTCATCCAGTGCTGATTGAGCCACATTCAGTTAGGAGTTAATGTTTTTTATGGTGCTAACCCTAACCCTATTATGGTAATACAATAGGTCATAGTTCTGAGCTGGGAAAATGAGAATTATGGCTCAAAAGCCAGTAGGAGTGTTGCTACATATGTAGGTGTACATATTTTTTTCATGTATCAAAACAATCTGTACTCCTGTTCTTTGTGTAAATTACCTTCCTTGTCTATAGGGAACTGACAAGAACACAAAAGAAATTTATATTTGTATAAATATAGACAGAAACGTCAAATAGGCACCCAAGCCCTTTTTTAAAAAATTTCCTCAGATACCTGTTTTCAACTATGGAGATTATTATTTTATCACAAAAGTAACATTTCACATTTCAACTTATAACATTCCACCCCAATTTATTATAATTTTTATTGATAAAAATTCTGAAAAGTTTTTTATCAAAATTTCAAGTTTAAAAAAAAATTGCTTGCTGCTCCCATTGTCTTTCAAAATACTCACCTCCACAGAGGTTTGACTCAGCTGTTCATTTGCATTGTATGCATGCTGATAGGGAAGCTGGTATTTGTAAATTAAAGAACACCTGTGATAATATATTTCTTGTTTCATGTTGGGTAAGTCTTGTTATTCCAAAAAATGGAATCATAATCTCACTATACCATCCAATGCGTCCTTCTCGTTTTATACGACATTACCGGCATGGTATTTACAGAATATCTGGCTGTAATTTCTAGTATGTAGAGCAATCACATTGAAGCCTCATTCCTTACAGCCATCAGCTAGTTCAGAGATGGGGAACCTGCAGCCTTAAGGCTGCATGCGACCTTCCAAGCCATCAAGTGCCTTCTGTGGCCATTGGTATATTTTCTTTCTTTTTTGACATTGAATATTTTTTTTGTCTAAAATCATTATACACCTTAAACTTACAATAAATGCACACATAGATGAAAGGAGATTGGAAGCATTTTTCTTTGAACCCAATGAATTTAAACTCAAAGCAACAAGTATATAAAAGTAGTATTTCCTTGTCAGCTACACCAGCCTAGTGGGAGTAAGTGTCTCATCCATCTTTTCATTGTGATCTGTGCACCATACTTAGTAATTGCGTAGTCATGGCCAACTTCATACTGACTGGTTTTGTGAGACTGAGTTAGTTAGAGCCTTATTTGAAACTGTAAATCCATCAGTGCATGCATTAATTTTACAGACTTGTTTTTTATCATTGAGACTTGATAAGTGATACAGTGACTGTATTCATTACTACTCTGTTAAGCCAGCTGTAGACTGCTTCAGACAAAATGGTCTTAGACAAGACAATATCAATCAACGTCTGAAACCATGTTATTGGAATTTTGGTCATAACTTCAACAACTGTCATTATTTTGTGAGATTAGAAACTGGTGATATTTTACATTATTTCTTCAACAATTAGGGAATGATAAATAATAGCATTAATTACAGAAAAAAAAATAGCTAATCTAGATGTTGTTCAGTCTCGAATTGTAGTAACAATTGCTAAATTCAAAACCAAAAACATGGTTTTGGATGTAAATTTATTGTGTCTTGTCTAAGACTGTTTTATTTGGGTCAATGTGTGACTGGTTTTACTAATTTGTTATTAAACTTTTATTTTTTTATAGTTTTTCAGAATAAATACACTCCTTTTTAACCCATAATTATCTCAAAAAAATTAAAATGAACTTTGAAAGAAGAAAACAGGATCTTGAATTGCAATATTTTTTAGTAAATAGTGGAGGCAAAATGTCTTGCTTGTTTTGTGATACTGCAATTGTAATTGTTAAGAAATTCAATGCACAGCAACATTATGCTCTTCATAAAGACTATAAATATGCCAAATTAGAGAGGGAGTCTCGAAAGATAGCATTGCAGAAAATGAAAGATGGAAAACAAAAGCTAAGACAATTTTTCCAATCTGTGTTGCATCAAGGGAATGCTACGACAGAAGCTAGCTATAAAGCTGTATATTTGCTTGGAGAAAAGGTAAGCCATTCAGCGATGCAGAACTCATAAAGGAAAGTATTTTAGTAGTGGTATGATGTATAGATCCTGATAAAGGTAACAAATATAAAGCAGTGCCTCTTTCAAAAAGGACAGCATGAATTGGCCTGTAATGTAACAGAGCAACTGAAAAATATAATCCAAAAAGAAAATGTATATTGCTCAGTAGCTTTGGATGAATCAACATATTCCAAAGATTCAGCACAAGTATTGTAATTTATTTGTGCTATAACTGATGATTTTCAATTATAAGAAGAATTATTTCCTTTAGGCACCCTTAAAGGAAGGGCACGAGGGATAGATATTTTTAACAATTTCAAAGAGCAATACCACAAAGTAGGACTAAATTTTACTAATTTGACAAGTGTGTGCATGAATGGTGCTCCGGCTATGATGGCTGAAAATGAAGGATTTATTGCACATCTTAAAAGAGTAACCAAAGAACCAAATGTACTGATTTCTTTCATTTAAATGTCATTTTAAATGACACTTTGCAGAAGGTTATAAGTATTGTAAACTATATTCGAGCAAATGCCCTGAAGCATCGTCGATTTTGAAACATGCTAATGATGGATGATGAAGTAATTAATGTGGATTTGCTTTATCACTCAAAAGTACATTGGTTGTCGCAAGGGAAAGCATTGGTCAAAATTTTGTCTTTACAAAGGCAAATAATCGACTTTTTCAAAGAAAATAACAAACATTGTGATTTATCAAATCCAAATTTTTGCAGAGATCTTGCATTTTTATGTGATGTGATGTCAAAATAAAATGAGTTAAACATTTCGTTGCAAGACAAAAATAAATGTATTTATGATATGTGGCAAAAAATTTGGGCATTTAGAAAAAAATTGTCATTTTTCAAATTCCTTTTGGCTCAATCAAAACTTTCAGAAGGACACTTTCCTCAGCTTGTGAAGGTAATGAGTGAAAATGAAGAAGATATCTATCAATCTTTTGAAGAATATGGGTCAGTTTTAGACTCATTAATAGGAGAATATAATAAAAGATAAAATGATTTTGAAAAACATAACATCACTCTGAAACTTGCTTTTCAGCCTCAGTCCATGTATCAAAGGCTTCCAAAGAGTTACAAATGGAGCTTATTGAAATGTCTGAAATTTCTGTTTGACATGAGGGAAATTCCCATTGAAATTTTGAAAAATGCAGTAGAATATCATCTTTGTGAACATGCACACTGACTAATTTTCTCACTTTTTTTCAACATACTGTTGTGAAACCACATTCTCGTACTTGACGCAAATCAAGAATTCGCTGAGAACACAATTGACAAATGAGCATTTGGAGGCCCAACCGAAATTAAGAACCACTATGTTAGAGCCTGATATCAAAATGCTTTCTCAAAAAAAGCAAATTCAAAGAAGTCATTAATTTGTACAAAAAGTACGGACTTGCCTCAGTTAAATTTTTGAAAATGTTATCTTCTTGATGTTCATAAGCTGTCTTTTTATAAGATTTACTTATTACTTGTATACAATGTACCTACTTAAAATATTTGAAAATGTCTTGCTTTCAATATTATTCATTTACTTATTATCTGTATCATCATCATCGTTTAGTGTCCGCTTTCCATGCTAGCATGGGTTGGACAGTTCAACTGGGTCCTGGGAAGCCAGAAGGCTGCACCAGGCCCAGTCTGATCTGGCAATGTTTCTACGGCTGGATGCCCTTCCTAATGCCAACCACTCCGTGAGTGTAGTGGGTGCTTTTATGTGCCAGACAAGGCTGGCAAACGGCCACAATCGGATGGTGCATTTTACATGCCACCGGAATGGGGGCCAGTCGAGTCGGCGCTGGCAACGGCCATGTTCGGATGGTTCTCTTACATACCACCGGCACTGGTATCACAGCTGCAATTTCCATTGATGTTGATCGATTTTGATTTTGATTTTCACCACTTGCCTCAACAGGTCTTCACAAGTAGAGTTTTGTACTTAATTAAATAAAATATATGAAAAGTTATGCTTTCAATTTCTACACCAAATTTTTACTGCTGAAAACCTGAACTACACAAAGAACAAGATATAATGGTAGAAGGCGATATTCTCCCAATATCGTAAACCTTGCCTTCCATTATAAGACTTACAAGGTCAATATAAAGACCTTCACCTGGGAACAAAAAAAACAAAAAATTAACCAGCCTGGAGGTGTTAACAAGTGTATGGAAAATGAATATGAAACAAAAAATGTGTGATGATGACCCTGGGGACTTCCGGAAAATTCACAAGATCCGATTTTTCCGTCATAAATTCGGGTAAAATGGATATATATTGATTTTTTTTTAATGGAATCCCTCGTCTTTGGTTATGGAAGATCCGATTCTGAAAAATTTTTTTTCAAAAATCACATTTTCAAAATTTCAATTCCCCCACTACCACTTCATTTTTCACTTTTTCATCATCGTTAGTGCGTTTGTACTGGTTTTAAGGTTTAGGGTATTAGAGTTGGGGTTAGGGTTATCATAAATAACAGTGACAAACGAAATATACACCGCCGGAAGTTCTTGTTGACAAACAACAGCAGTAATTTTATTCAGCTAAATACACATCATTGATTGGTTGAAATTACCGAAATACGAGAACTTTAACGTGAAATAACTTCATAAATATAAGATTTTCTCAAAAATGCTAAGAGTAAAAGATGTTTTATATGATACCTTCTACTTGTGTCCTGAAGTTTGAAAGTGTTTAGTTACAAAAGATTATTTTTTAAATCTGTAGGTCAAAAGGTAAAGATCCAAAATTTGTTTGGAAAATTTCAATTTTTCAACAAGAAATAAAATATATATATACCCTCAGGCCTTCAAGCGGCCTATCCACATGCTAGAAATAATAGCCAAATCTCACAAAACTGCGATAACATAACGAAATTTCGAAAAATCGATTTTTGAAAACTTTTTTCGGAATCGGATCCTCCCTTTCAACCAGTGTAGTTTTGTGTGAATGTGAAATATGTCATTAAACATGCCGATTTGACCATTGACTAAGTCAATGTGCGACTTGTTCTTTGTGACAACAAAAATATATTATTTGCCAAAATAATATATTCATTTGCATACGCGCAAGTCGTTGTAAGATCGACTACTTACGACTAGCTAGCGTGGAAGCGCGAGTGCGCGCACCGGGACCACTATTCGCTAGTAGGACCGTATTTCGGGTTAAGGTTACGCCGAAAACGGGTGGTGTGCGTATCCTTTACCTCCGCCGGCGTAACTTCGGTATGAGTACCGGATACATTTCAAGAAAGTGTTGTTTTTTTTTATATATGGGAGGGTTAGGATTAGGGTTTGTGTTAGAGTTAGGGTTAGGGGTGGGAGAAAAGGGTTTCTCTTATCCTCAGAAATGTAAACAAAGTCACGTGTGTACCTATACCGAAGGTTCGCCCCTCCGCCTGTTAAAATTCCACAATAACAATTTTGAAAAATGAATTTCTAAAAAAATGCTCTTACACGGACAATTCTTCTCGGAGACGAAATATTTGGCTGTGATGCTAACATGCTGGCCTTGTTGATAAAAAGCGGTGTATAAGTTCCTCCTATAAAACTATCCACTCTGAAATTTCATTATTCGTAGTTTTGAAAACAAAAAGAGTGATAGATACTTTTGAGTAGGTTTACCATAATTTTCAGAGGTGACACCGACACCAAGGGGAACATCATGCAAGGTCTGAAGAACTGTAGCGTGTGGGTTGATTATTTATAGGAGGTTGAGTCTCTTCTCTTCACCGTCCAGAGGGTCTGAGGATTTTTTTTTTTACGACAAATCTAATGACATAATAACACATTTTCTTTTGAGCTGATTAAACATACAATTTGTCGGCGAACTATTATTTTCATATTCTTATTACTTGCTCTGGCTGATTTTCATGAAAATCATTTTTTCTGTCTTTTTGGATCCCCCAAAAAGTAAAACTTTTTTTGTTGTACACGTTTCGTGACGTCCTGTGCCCACATATGCGTATGTATGTATGTGTGTGTGTGCGTGTGTGTGTATGTATGTATGTATGTATGTATGTATGTACGTACGTATGTATGTACGTATGCATATGTATATATGCATATATATATACATGTTATTTATATTGTAATATGATTGAACACCACGCATCCTCTTCCGAGTAAGTTTTATCTATCAGACAGACAGACAGCAAAAGGTGCTGTAGAATAATAGGAAGGGTATCAGAGAAAGTAGTGTTCGTATGTGGAAGATGCATAGGAGCCATAAAATCGCACTTAAGAAATCAATTTTTCTGAAATACCCAGAGTATCTTTAGAGGTAGTGGATAATGTCTGCTACTTAGGGGACTAAATTAGTTGTGGGGAATGTTGTATGGAGAGTGTGATAGAATAAGAATAGGTTGGAGAAAATTCAGAGAGCTTTTACCTCTGTTGGCAACCAAAGGTTTCTCTCTCCAAAAGAAAGTAAGGTGGTATGATGCATGCATATGAATAGCATTGGTAGTGAGATGTGGGCTCTGAATGCAGAGAACATGCAAAGGCTAGAGAGGAACGAAGCTTGTATGCTCTGCTAGATGTGTAATGTAAGTGCACATGTGCGACAAAATATTTGTGTATTGAGAGAGAAGTTAGGTATAAGAAGAATTAGGTGCAATGTACAAGAAAGAAGGCTACACTGGTTTGGTCATGTAATGTAGATGGATGCCAACAGCTCCACAAAGAAGAGCTATTCACTCAAAGTGGACAGAACTTGTGAAAGAGGGAGACCAAGGAAGACATGGGACAAATTACTGAAGAATAACCTCAAAATGCTGAGCCTTTTAGACAAGATGATAAAGGACCGAGATATCAGGCACTTTACAGTACTCAAGAAGACTCCTTTTCCACAGCAGAAGTATTAAGGCTGCATCCTCTAGCGAAGGGGATTGGCCTGCAAGAGACTTGTGCTGCTGTCACATAAAAATCACTTGTGCCAGTGCCACATAAAAGCTCTCATGCCAGTGCCACGTTAAAAGCACCTGGCACATGCTGTAAGGTAGTTGGCATTAAGAAGAGCATCCGGCCATAGAAACCAAGCTAAATCAGACTGGAACCTAGTGCAGCTCCCTGGCTTGCCAGCTCTGGTGAAACCATCCAACCCATGCCAGTATGCAAAATGAATGTTGAAGGATGATGATGATGATAAGTCTGTGTGTATTTATGTTTGTCAAATAATAGGATGGGTATCATTATCATTGCAAGGAGTACTCTGATGGACTTTCTCTCTTAGTTCTAGATCACTTTGTGCCATCTTGCTTGATTCAAAACACAACAGTATCTTCATCTAAATGTTGTTGTGCTTCCACAAATAAGGAAGTCTTTCCAGTGTTGTAACTTTTTTCCTTGAACTGCAGGACTTTGGAACTCTCTTCTATCTCATTGTTTTTTCTCCTTATGATCTGAACTCTTTCAAGTCTAAAGTAAATTTATTCCTTTTGTCTTAATTTCTCCTTCATAATCCCTTACACTAAGTGGTTTCTTGCCTTGCTTAGGACTTTCTTATAAAAAACAACAACAAAAATCATTAAAAAAAACTTAGCAGTTCAGCAGACGGAATTAATAGGATAAGTACCAGGCTTTAAAAGAATAAGTACTAAGGTTGTTCACCTGAAACCTTCAAGGTGATGCCCTACCATGGTCACAGTCCAATGACTGAAACAAGTAAAAGATACAATAAAAAACGATTTCATTAATATTCATGCAATATTTCATATTAAGACCCAGAAAGTGAAATGACTGAAGTTAGTTGAGGTCAGCATAAAATAATCACCTTTACAATAGGCACGAGGCCAGCATTGTTCGGATAGTTGATTACACTGACCCCAGTACTCAACTGGTACTTATTTCATCGACACCCCTACCCCACCAAAGGATGAAGGACAAAGTCAACCTTAGTGGTATTTGAGCTCAGAACATAGAGACAGATGAAATGTCGCTAAGCATTTTGATCCAGCATGCTAATGATTCTGCCAGTTTGCTGCCTTTAGATCAGCATAAAATAATAAAATAAAAATAAAATGCCTTACTCAATGAACATCCATGAAAATTGTAACATCATTAACATTGATGAGCTGACCGAAAGAAACTGTGTCTTATTTGTATTAATATGATGAATATTGAAAGTGTAGTTAACTTTCTTGCATTGTTAAAATCAATTCATACTTCATCAGTATCCTGTAATGAACCAATGCATTTGCGAATCATATCACATGTTTAGATGGTAGAGTTTGGAGATACTATCAAAGTATTAGACAATATAGGCCTAACATGGCTGTGCCAAAACATCTCATACTCTGCAGATGTCTGCCAGACAGATAATAAATCATGGGGTGCTTGCAGAACAGTTTTTTTTTTTTTTTTTTTTTATCTAGTTTCAGCTCACAAGCTGTGGCCATGCTGGGGCACCGCCATTTGGTGTTGCTACATGATTTTACTTCACGAATGCTTTTTAGCAATTGCCATTTGGTGCATAAGAGAGTTCGATGCAGCTACCCTCATCTGCACCTCCTGCTGTGAAGTTGGTTCATCTGGGATACCTGACAAGAAGTGATCCAGTTTTATTTTAAAGACATCTGCATCCACCCCATGCAGGTCTCTTAGGTTCTTCGGGAGGATATTAAAGAGCTGTGGGCCTCGGAAGCCCAGGCTATCACAGTATCTTGTCCTACATCTTGATGGCAAATTTGGAGTCCTTGGCACTATGCAGTGGCGCCCAGTTCTGGCATTTGTGTAACTCTTGATGCCAAAGTTTGGGACAAGCCCTTCTAGGATCTTCCAAATGTATATTATGGCATATCTTTCTCACCTACGCTCTAAGGAATAGAGTCTCAATCTCTTGAGTCTTTCCCAATAGCTTATATGCTGCACAGAGGCTATCTTCTTTGTGTAGCTTCATTGGATCGCCTCAAGTTCTGTGATTAACTTGACACTGGATGGTGACCATAGCTGAGAGCAATAGTCAAAGTGGCTTAGGACAAGTGTCCTCCAGAGGACCATCATGGTTTCCTGGTCTCTTGTTCTAAAGGTTCTAAGAATCCATCCAGTCAGCCGCCTACATTTCATTGCTAATTTAGCAACATGCACATGAAAGGTTGCATCATCACTCATGTAAATACCCAGGTCCCGCACTGATTGTGCTTCTGGGATTGCAATCCCTCCAGGTCCAGTGTATTTATTGGGTATTGCATTTAGTTTTGCATGCTGATAGCATATAGCTTGAAACTTTTCAGCATTGAACTGCATGCTATTCTTTTCAGCCCACTTGTATATTTTGTCCAGCTCACATTGCAGGTGCTTAGTGTCTTCAGGGTTCTGTATTGCGTGTGAAACTTTTGTATCATCTGCATAACTTGTGATCGTGGCTCTCTGCATGGCTGAGGGCATGTCTGAGAGGGCCATTATGAACAGTAGTGGTCCCAAAACAGTGCCTTGCGGAACACCGCTCACTATTTGCATGTTAATGGAAGTGGCCCCATTGGCTTCTACCACCTAACTTCTATCCTTCAGAAAGTCATGAAGCCATTCTCCCAATTTTCCAACTATGCCAAGATCACGCAGTTTATGACATACCATTCCATGATCGACTTTATAAAACGCCTTTGCAAAGTGGAGATATATGACTTCCACATTTGAGTGG
Source organism: Octopus sinensis (assembly GCF_006345805.1). Classification (NCBI taxonomy): domain Eukaryota; kingdom Metazoa; phylum Mollusca; class Cephalopoda; order Octopoda; family Octopodidae; genus Octopus; species Octopus sinensis. The sequence continues at coordinate 26,978,288 of NC_043006.1, read as the reverse complement.
TTGAGCAGTCGTTTCAGCACCCAGTCATAGTGTTGTAGGAGCTGAGTTAAGCAGCTTCTTCCTGGTCAGAAACCATGTTGGGTGTCAGGCAGCAAGTAATTTTTTTCAAGGAAGGTGATTAGTTTCCTTCTGACTATTCGTTCCATGACATTGCTGATGTGTGAGGTCAGAGAGATAGCTGTTTCTTTGGCATACCCGTAGAAAGCTCTGGGGTTAGATTTTATGTTGTCTATAGCCCAGGCTTCTTTGTCTGCTCTTTCTTTTCATGGGAGAGTTGCAGACATTTTTCAATTTCCAACAGTTTTATTTTCAGGCGGGACTTTTCACTGCTTTCAATTTGTTTGTTTAGGCGATTTGAAACTTTTGTACGCCGTCTCATTAGAATTTTCCTCTCTCTGGGGATTTTGCTCTTGTGTACTGTGGCCTTTCTCTCTGGGACACATTTGTAGCATATGGCTTGCATTACAGACATGAATTGTTGAAGTTTCATGTCGATATCTGGCGAGGAGAGACATTCAGGCCAGTTTTGTTTGAGGATCTCTTTCTCAATTTGTTTCCAGTTTGCCTTAAGGAAGTTCAAGCAGGAAAAATTCTGAGAGTTTCTTGTAGGCTGCATGTCCATGCTTTCCTTTGGCCTGTACATGGTCAGCTCTACCATGTTGTGATCCAAGAGTAGTGTCGGTGTCACTTTCACATTATGGATGAGATCCATATTATTTGTGAAGCAGAGATCCAGTATGTTACCTGCCCTGGTTAGTTGGAGTATTTAAACAATAGTGCATCCATTCATTCTTAATACATCTTGTCAGACTCAAACATGAATATTTGGTCGCTTTAGGCAATGTTTTTTCATAACACTTACAATTCACCTATGTAAGGGAACTTAGAAACACTGGTATTTCAATCTTGTTTGTGTCTCCTCAGCCAAAGCTACTCCATTAGACCAATAAACTTCAGAGGCACATGCGCCTAGCTCCATGAATTATTATCTGTTTGATAAATGTTTGCATGCATCAGCAAATAATTTGTTCCCTGATTCCTTTAAACAAGAGCTCATGCTCTTATGAGATTCATTGTTCTTGTGAGGTAGCTTTGCTTGAGGAGACATACAATGAAGCCCAAACACCACAGTGGTTCGAAGACCTTTTGCACTGATGAACTCATGAATCACATGCTATCAACACACAATGCCTAAAGGGAGATATTTTTGGTTGTAAAGAGCAATGATCTGATGTTAACATTCGAATTTTCAAGAAAGTGTAGGAGTCAGGAAAGCTATATTAGTTGTTGCAGCATAGCATGGTTGTGCTATGGCATACTCCAGCCAATCAGAGATGGGTGCATATTAATACCAAAAGCAGTTATTTGCCCTATAGGTAAGCGCACACTTTTTAATAGTCAGTGGAAGAACATGAAACGAACAACATCGGTTCTCCAAAAGATGGGACCAGCCCTTTTGTATTTCTCACCAACTTAGTGCCACAAACTTCTGAATCAATTCTCTCAACGCTGACCACATCATGGACATCCTATTTTGTTTTTGTTAACTTTGCCTTGCAAGCACCTTTTCAGTTAGTCTGTATCAACACAACGCTACCTATATCATGAGTGGTTTATTTACCATCTCTACTAGCCTTTAACAGCTTTCAACTGAATCCATTCTTCAACTGTAAGTTTTAACACTTTTCTCCGACTCCTACACATGTCAGCTCTCATTGCTATATTAATAAAATTACAATGTTTTGCTTAAAATCTACCTTCTGATATTCATTTACACATGCTTCTCTAAAGCGCTTTTACTGGACTTTTCCACAAACATTTTCATACTTTAAATTAGTGACCACTCACACTAAATTGGTTACTTTTTACACTGCAAAATGATTACATTGTTGACTTACCCAAAATGTATTAAGAATGGATATGTTATTGTATGGATTCTCCCTGTTTTATGAAAAACCCATGAATTAAATCGAAAGTATTTTACAAAAAAAAAAAATCTATTTCTGCAATTACCATTTTGCTACATCAGGCTTGTATCACTTTTATTTCATTTTAAAAACATACTTTTCACTTTCGTTTCACTGCCAAGTTTCCGGCAAACGACGATTTCTGTCGTCTTCGGAGGCTTCACTTTTGATATCATAAAACGAAACTTCATTAATTTTGATGATTGCAGGGTGTAATTTGAAGGAGATTTGGTTGTTACTTCTAGTAGCTAGAGTGACCGCATATAAGCTTCATCGTTCATTCGACTTGTCAAAGCATTGATTAGATTTATTTTTTATTGCATAAATGTTACTTTTTGTATTTTATTCACTATTATCATTGAACCTTAGACAAAATGAAAGCGTTTCCTAGGAAAACAGCTCGGAAGACGTACTAAAAGAACCGTAACAATCTGAGCGGCTGATTCTTATGGATGGCCATAAATCACCCATTTAGACTAGCATGATGGCTCAGTGTGAGAGGGAGTTACGATGCCAGACAATAGGTTTGAAAAGAAATCTATCAAAGTGCAACACATCGGGAGACAAATCCTGACAGCGATTTTACCAGGTTACTACTGGAGAAAGTATTTTTGTAAGGTGCATCCTATATAAGTGAGTTGTAGCTTTGGAAGATTGTGCTAAAATTTATTGTCTTTTCGACATCCGTATTTCTAAACGTATGCCGATTTATTTCCCATAAGACAAATCTAGGCGACTTTACAAAGATGCGCAATAAGTTTTTGTAATCGAAAATTTTGTATTTTCTGAAATTTATTAGCTATATTAGCAGTTATAATTACATTGATTCGATGTAAGACAATTACATATAAAAATTATAAAACGCAATTTCTATAACCCGAAACTATAAATAGACGGAAGTTATGGTTAATACAATTAGCCAATCAAAAACAAGCACCGAAATTTAAAATTCGAGTCGAAGATGGATGCTGATAAAGACGTGCTTAGGAAAGAGCCACTTACATCGAAAAAGGTGAGAGATATGCTTAACTTTCAGAAAAGTTATTTGTTTCTCTACTGTTTAGTGCTTTCTGACTTTGTTTCTTCATAATATTAGTAAGGCATATATAAAAAAAAATAAGCTATCTTATAACTCGGAGCGAAAGTATTGTGCATGATATCCTGCAAGATGACTCATTCCCTTTATTTGGCAACGTTAAGTCATGCAATGATCAGGAGAAAGTTATGAAATGCTTGTACGGAAATCAAATATAATTCTCGCCATTATTGTGTTTCGTTTTCCTACATCGTTTTGATTTAGCGGTCGTCTTTAATGATGTATCGAGTTCCATATTTACCTATCCGTCTGGATCAGTCCAGCAGTCTTGTCTGTGTCTTTTTATGTATTTGTTACATACCTCTATATATCTGCTTGTATGTCTGTCTGTCTTTTTATGTATTTGTCCATTACATATCTTTATATCTGCTTATGTGTCTGGCTTTCTACCTGCCCTTCTCTTTGCATATCTATTTGTCTATCTACATATATCTGTAGGCAACGCTAACTGAAACATTCGCAAGTCTACAAAATATTCGTTGGGAGCCAATGACAGTTATCTCCATTATTTACAATTGACGGATATTTGTCCTCATCTTCTTTATTAACACAACGTTTCGGCTGATATACCCTCCATCTTCATTAGGTGTCTTGGGGAAATTTCCGAACCAAAATAAAGGATTTGCAGCATATTAGGGTAAGGAGATCAGAGTACTTGATTCGGTTAAACTAACGCGTTTAACCCGGTCATAAAAACAAAAAACAAACGAAAAAAAAAAATAGTGTAATAGGTGTAAAACAACTTCCTCTAAACGAATATGAAAAAAAAATGCGCGCTCGCGAAAGGGGTGGGGGTGAGGCCTCGGAAAATTCATATCGTGAATTTTCGAAAGTGTCTGACCCGGGCACAAAAATAAACAAAAAAAATAGGGCGAAGTTTCGTTTGTCGTAGCACACGTTTCCGTCGATTTCCGTAAAAAACTTTTATTTTTTTACATATGGCTTTGCGGGAATATTTGAAGTAATGAGAGAGAAAGCGATTGTATGACGAGGGAAGTTCTTTTGAAGTTACCGTGCATGGGAAGCATTGATGTACATGTGTGTGTGTGTGTGTGTGTGTGTGTGTGTTTGATGGGGTGTGGGAGACAGACAGTATGTTGTGTAAGTGAAGTGCTTCTGTTAGTGTGTGTGAAGAGACAGAGAGAGTAATGTGTGAAAGAGAGAGATAACTGAAATTTTTTACTCGGTGTATGTGTATATGTATGTATATTACTTCAAAAGTTCCCGCAAGCCCATATGTAAAAAAAAATTTTTTTTACGGAAATCGACGGAAAGGTCTACTAGAGACGAAAGATCGCCCGCATTTTTCTTTTTTTTTCTGCTGACTTGTATTATATAGTCTTTAACTCAATTCAGCAGTGCCAAACCAAAAGTATAGAAACTATTATTTCACTTCAATGGTGTTGGTTAATGTATTGATATTGATAAATTCACCACACACACACACATTCAACTCCATAATAATAATAATAATAACAGCAGCAGCAGATACTAAAGATGGTGCTATGGCCTTTTCTTTGATAATATCTTTCTTGCTTATTTAAATTCAGTTCAATGCACACTTGCCTTGAACCAACCATTTCTCTTTGTGTGTGTTTCTGTGCTTGAGAATCGTGTAGAACAAGAAGTTTTACACCATTTACACCTTTTTTTTTTCCTTTTTTCCGGCCCGTATCAAACACTATAGTTTAAAGGCCATGGACTGAAGATGTGAATTTTCCGAGTCCTCTCCCCCACCCCGTTTAGCAGATTCGTATTCTCCTTTACCGAAAACGGAGGTTTGTATCGAAAAAAAAAAAAAATACATAAAAGTGGGAGTTTGTGGAGTACAAAAGAAAGTCTTGCACATGCTATTAGATATATATCTCTCTATATATAAAGCTGAAGTTGTCTGTGTATGGCAGGTTTGGTAGCCTTCAACTAACACTATCTCCTCTGAGACCCTGCAGCGCAAGTTGACCAAAATTGAGAGTATGATAGAAGGCTTGCTCTTCCTTCCATAGAAGAAAAAATTCAAATTAGACCATGTTAACACCAAAAATTATTTACATCAAAAAGGTGCTTTTTTTTTCTATGAAAATCCCTATTTATTACGATTTTTTTACTGCTGTGTCGCAATTTTTCGGTGTATTTCAACCAGAAAATTGTTCACTTAAAGAGAATAACAAGCTACATAATGCAAAATTTTTATGTTTCAAAAATTCGAAACAAACCTGAGCAACGCCGGGCAATACTGCTAGTGTATATATATATATATATATGTATGTATGTATGTATGTATACTAGCAGAGATACCCGGCGTTGCTCGTGTTACATACAGTTGAAGAATTAGACTTTCTCTTATATGTTCTCTAATGAACTGGAATATGTATGTTTCGAATTTCATCAAAATTGCAGATGAGGGTTATTTACACACCCCACAAAAAATTGTAATCGTGCCACATGTATCCCATACTACTGATTTTTTTGCGCATATTCCAAAATTCCAGTCTTATTGAATCTGTTAAAAAGATTTTGCTCCTGAAAAATGAAGGTCATGGAGCTCTAAAATGTGATAGTTAAGGCCCCTGTTGGGGGTGGGCATCTTAATGTCAACCAGAGAGTTGAATTGTTGAGAATCTTTTTAACTTGGGTCTTAAATCTATTGTTTGAATTTCTTTGAAATAGGAAATATATGTTCACTGGGTTTGTAAAAGAGTGCAAAGCTACAGGAAACCAAAAGACGAATGACCACAATAAGCAGTCAGTTACCTTACCCTAGTCGTTACCACTCCCAATGTAGGATTCTTCACCATCCAGGTGACAGGCACAGCTGTAAGATGCATTACAAATCTATAGCAATTGGAAGGGCGTGACTCAACTGAAATAAACATTAACAACTGTGTGACGTGAGGGCTAAGGAGAAATGAAAGTTGGAGTTTGCAAATGACCACTATACTGATACGTAACTGGACAGAATAAATTTACAATCTATAAATGTCTTTGAATAACCAGTCACTCATCTGAGAAGGCCTTGAAATCAATGTTACCACCTGGGGACTGTGTGACCGAGTGATAATAAAAAGACTGAAAGGAAGTCTGCAATCAAATAACTTTACTCAACACTTTGCAACTGAATCAGTGGAGGCAAAGATGCCTCTCATTTACTTGACAATTTATGCACCACATTGCAGTGTTGTACCATTGAATTAGAAATAATGCTCAACTTTTATGGTCGGGTAACCCTACAGCTTCCAAGAGCACAACTGTATTCGTTTTTGCTTAGATAAAATGACAAAATTGTGGGTGTTAAGTCCCCATGGAAGTCTTTCTATTTTGTAAGAAGATGAAATTTGACAAATATTACTTCATTTGCGTCTAATATCTATGGTTAAGATTTCATCAACAGCAAAATCATATGAATTGTCATGGGGGTTATGGCCCTTATGCATAGAATATAATTTCCAAATTTCATAAAGATCCATTCAGTACTTTTGACCTAGTTTTGGATCAGAAAAGAAATGACTAAAATTTGGGAGTTAAGGCTCCCATTAGGGTGTTATATATATATATATATATATATATATATATAATATATATATATATATACACACACACATACAAGGATAAATTGACAGATACATCTGAGTGGGCAAACAAAAATATGAGACACAGCCTAGTGCTTTTTTTATGTTGAGAAGCCTGGTACTTATTCTGTTAGTTTGTTCTTGTGAAACCAGTAAGTTATGTGGATGTAAATAAATGAACAGCAGTTGTGAAGCAGTGATGAGGGCGAAACACACACACATACACTTACATATATATATATATATATATATATATATATACACAATTGATTTGTTTCAGTTCCTGTCTATGAAATCCATATATATTGTTGTTGGCATCCTTTTTGTCTCGGGAGACAATGGAGTTGCGCATAAAATAATCTAGTCAGGCTTTTACATTTCATGTCTTAATACATCTACTGTGGCTGTGTAGTCCTATCCTGGACAAACACTCCCTCTGGCAGGTGCCGTAAATGTAGCGAAGACTTTGCCTGGCTGGTTGTAATGTCATAGTTTCTTGTTGACGTCTTGTCTTTCCATTTCTCCTCTCTCTCTCTCTATATATATATATATATCACTCCTTTGTGTTCCCTCATTTATGGTACATCGCCAATGTCCATGGTTGCTGGCAACTGCTTCCCAGTTGATAATATTGATGTTGCAGGCATTCATGCCCCTTTTGCAAACATCCTTGTATCGTAAGGACGGTTTTCCCACAGACCTAGTGCCCTTAGCAAGCTCTCTGTAAAGTATGTCCTTGGGGATTCTGCCATTTGCTATACGGCTATCATGTCCAAGCCATCTCATACGTCTTTGTGTGAGGAGTGCAAACATGCTTGGTATTCCAGCTTGCTTGAAGACATCTTTGTTGGGGCATGATTCTGCCATTTGATGCGATGGATTTTCCGGAGGCAGCGCAGGTGAAAGATATTTAGGCGACGCTCTTGGTGTGTGTATGGCGTCCAAGTCTCACTTTCATACAGTAGAGTGCTAAATACACATGCCTGGTAAATCTTCATTTTTGTGGTCTTGGTCAGCTTATTGTTGTCCCATGCCTGTTTGGAGAGTTGGACCATCACAGCAGCTGCCTTGCCAATGCGTATATTGAGCTCAGCATCAAGGGATAGGTTGTAGGTGACGGTAGAGCCAAGATAGGTAAACTTCTCCACCTCCTATAGTCTGTGATCTCCAATATGTATGTTTGGGATGTCTGATGTAGCCTGACCCATGATGTTGGTCTTCTTGAGGCTGATAACTAAGCCAAAGTCGCTACAAGCTTGCTCAAAACAGTTGATGAGCCTTTGTAGGGCTTCTTCTGTATGTGATACCAGAGCATCATCATCAGCAAATAGCATCTCCTTGATCAGGACGCTTCTAATTTTGGTCTTGCCACGCAGATGCGAGAGATTGAACAGTTTCCCGTCACTTCTACTGTGCAGAAACACTCCATCATCTGATGTCTCAAAGGCATGTGACAGCAGCAGCGAGAAGATGCCAAATAATGTAGGAGCAAGGACACAATCTTGCTTTAACCTGTTTTTTATTTGGAAGGCGGCTGATGTTGAACCATTGTGTTATATGGTGCCTTGAATATCATCATGGAAAGATTTGATGATCCTCAGCTGCTTTGGTGGACATCCGATTTTTTGGAGCAGGATGAAGAGGACTTTTCTACTTACCAAGTCAAAGGCCTTTGTCCGATCAATGAAGGCCATATATAATGGCATTTTCTGCTCTCTGGACTTCTCCTGAAGTTGGCGTATGGAGAATGTCATGTCAAAAGTTGATCTGCTTCTTCTAAAGCAACACTACGATTCTGGATAAATTTGAGAAGCAAGCAGTTGTAGCCTGGACAGGATAACGCGAGCAAAGGCCTTTCCAACAGTTCTTAGAAGAGATATTCCACAGTAATTGTTACGATCACCATGGTCACCTTTGTTTTTGTAAAGCGTAATGATGTTGGCATCCCGCATATCCTGAAGGACTGTACCCTCTTCCCAGCACTGACACAGAAGCTCATGAAGGTGCCGAAGCAGGATGGTGTTTTTGCCGGTTTTGATGATCTCTAAGGGGATGCCGTCTTTTCCCGGAGCCTTGTTACTTGCTAGGGAATCAATAGCCTTGGTGAGCTCTGCTATAGATGGCAGACTGTCAAGTTCACACGTGACTGGCAAGATCTTGACACCCTCGATTGCAGCCTCAGCTACCGTGATCTCCCATGAGTAGAGATCCTGGTAGTACTCCACCCATCTATCCATTTGCTTGCTTTAGTC
>NC_043006.1:26864407-26964407 GCF_006345805.1 Octopus sinensis | reverse complement strand
TGGCCAATCTTTCAATATGGTAATACCTTCATCAGCTAGACTCTGTTGTGTTGCACAGAATCTGTGGCATGAAGCTCTGTCATGCTGAAAAATCTCCCCTTCATCCAAGTCTGGTAACAAACTGCCCTTCAATAACTGGATGTATTTGGCACTGTTCAAGTTACCGTCAATTTTAACCAACTTTCTTGAACCATCACTTTTCATGTACCCTCAAAGCATCAAAAATGAAATAAATCTAGACATACTTGAAAATACACATACACTATAACAATTCATGAATAGAAGAAATTAATTAACATAATTTTAATTTGTCCCAAACTTCACTGTTTTTGTCATGTAATGTGAGTTGTTGCGCTTTTCTGGAGGCCTTCTGACAAATTCTCACTTATTTAAACAATAGTTTAAAGTGGCCAAAGGCTTTTGTGTGGTACTGTATTTGGTGGTTTTGGAACAACTTAATTATACTTTTAAATCAGTTACATAATTTTTTCTCAAAGCTAATTATAGGGAAATTCAGTAAAATGTTGATAAAATTTTTAAAATTTCATTTTACAATCACTATGTGAAAAATGTTATTAGACAAGTATATAACTAAATTGAAATATAGAAGAATTAGGCATATTATTGGAATTTCAGTATTGTATCCAAAGCAGGCATACCATAAAGGCAAAATAGCACAAAATACTGCAGTTCATATATAAAAAATATACAAAAATAAATACAAAATATACAAAAATGAAATAAATCCAGACATACTTGAAAATACACAAACATACACAATAACGATTCATGAACAGAAGAAATTCATTAACATAATTTTAATTTGTCACTCATTTTGTAGATTAATTGAAAGTGTGTATTTAAATAAAAAAAAGTTGAAAACAAGGTAAACTTGAAAAAATATTGTATAAAATAAAATTTTATATCAAATTAAATAAGTTGTAAAATTGTGAAGCATTCCAAACTGCATAATGGAGTTTTGCTGTATCCACATCAAAAAGTTGTTTCAGTTGGCTTGGCTGTTCGCTGAAGATTTTTCTCTTTCAGAGAGCTACCCCACCTTTTACTTTTTTTTTCAATGAATAGCCTGTTTTTAACTGCATCGACACAGCAGCTTTTGAGTCCCCTTGTTTAACAAGCAAAATCATTCAGGAGACTTATATTTATTATAAGCTAAACTAAATATCATCACCATTATTTCAATCTACCGAATATTAGTTTGTCATTTAATTCATCCACTGCTGGACCAGTTAGAGACAAAAATTGTGAAACTGATTACTGGCAGGACTAGTTTGGATAAGATGCAGTTTGATTTTGTCCCAGGAAAAGGTACCATTGATGCTATATTCCTAGTGAGATAACTGCATAGCTTCGATAAGTGTCGATCTAAGAAGGCTTTTGACAGAAACCCTTGCTTCGTATTTGGTGGTTGGTAAGGGAACTGGAGATAAATGGCTTGTGAAGGCCATACAAATCTGTATAGAGGGGCAGTAAGTAATCACACACCTGTCTTGAATTCCCCTGTTATGGCCTAGAAAAACTAATAAGGTAAGTGACCTAGGAACCAAATCTTGGGTAGCATCTAACTAAATGCTAAGTTTCTCACTGAACTTCTTGCTAACTTTTACTTTGCTGACTGCACCCTCTGTACAAGGCTTGCATGGCTCTTGCAAGCCATTCATCTACCCCCAGTTTTCTTAGCATTTATCAAACTACAGAGCATGTCAAAAGCTTTTTGTGGGTCAATAGATGATGTTTAACCCTTTATTGTTTGCATTATTCTGCCAAAATTAATCCTTTTTTATCCACATTGCTTTGAACTTATCATGCATTATCTTGTAGCTATGAGATTATGATGAGGTAGCTGTTAATTTTTAAAATGATATTGTAGGGTTAGTGTGAGAGACCAGATCTGGCCAGTTTGAACATAAAACAGGCAGAATACTTCTGGCCGGTTTAAATGCTAAAGGCTTATCAGATTGCTTTTAGGTAAGAACTTCTGTAGCTATTTCACTAAAAAAATTGCATCAGTAACTCCCAATCCTAGTACAAACCTAAACTGCACCTTGTTTAACCCTTTCATTACTATATTTCTGACCAAAATACACTCCTTATGTGTTTCAAACATCGCTATAGAAAATGGGTTATTAGCTAATATTCAATTGGGTATACAACAAAATTTTACTATAGAATTTGTTATTCTGGTAACTTTCTGATACCCATAATAATATTTATGGCAAAATAGGCCTTAATTTCATTTAAGGTTGTGGGAAACAACAACCTATCCTTTCTTTCGCTTTGTTTACATTTAGCGTAACGGTTCATTTCCGCCGTAATTTTCTGATACCCACAATAATATTTATGGGTAACTTTCTGATACCCATAATAATATTTATGGCAAAATAGGCCTTAATTTCATTTAAGGTTGTGGGAAACAACAAACTATCCTTTCTTTCGCTTTGTTTACATTTAGCGTAACGGTTCATTTCTGCCGTAATTTTCTGATACCCACAATAATATTTATTGGTTTTGGCAGAGACTGAGAGAAATGTTTCGAAGTGCTACGAACGACTACTGTTTCAAATGAACAACGCACACACACAAACATATTCATTCCTGATATGACACCCACACATGTACTCTGTATTTCTAGCAATTCGTAGCAGTTGCCTACATTTTGTATGTAGTGTACCTATAATGAATCAAACCCTTTAATTAAATTCTTTTCAATTATGGATCGATTTACATATTTGTTTACATACACATTCCATTTGCATCTATGTTCATTGATATACACTTAACCACTACAGCCCTTTCTACTTTTCAAAGAGAAATGGAAGTTTTCCTTTTCCCTTTAAGCTATGCAGAAGTTTCCTTCTGCTGTGCTTCTGATCATTCTGTCTTTATTTTAAAACTATAATTCATAATTGTGTATTGTAGTATTTAAAATGTATATATTAAATTAACAAATTATATTTTTCATGTTTCTTACAGCCTATTCTGATGCTGATTAAGCAAAAGGTTTCAGATATTGGTGAACATCTTACCATTGTTACTTCAGCAGTAAATGATATTTCTGAAAGTATTGTATCATATTTATCTACATCAGCTGTTAACTCAAGATCAAACTCAATAGAAATTGGCCAAAATATAGTAAAATCTCTTACAGAGTAAGTAAATATTATTTTGGTAAATATTATTTTGGTAATTTAATGCTTAAAAGAAAGGGAGGTAAAGTGGCTGAGTTCCTTTTGAGCATTGGGCCTCCCGGACGAGTTCCTTTTGAGCATTGGGCCTCCTGGACGAGTTCCTTTTGAGCATTGGGCCTCCCGGACGAGTTCCTTTCGAGCATTGGGCCTCCCGGACGAGCTCCTTTCGAGCATTGGGCCTCCCGGACGAGCTCCTTTCGAGCATTGGGCCTCCCGGACGAGCTCCTTTCGAGCATTGGGCCTCCCGGACGAGCTCCTTTCGAGCATTGGGCCTCCCGGACGAGCTCCTTTCGAGCATTGGGCCTCCGGACGGGTTCCTTCGAGCATTGGGCCTCCCGGACGAGCTCCTTTCGAGCATTGGGCCTCCCGGACGAGTTCCTTTCGAGCATTGGGCCTCCCGGACGAGTTCCTTTCGAGCATTGGGCCTCCCGGACGAGTTCCTTTCGAGCATTGGGCCTCCCGGACGGGTTCCTTTCGAGCATTGGGCCTCCCGGACGGGTTCCTTTCGAGCATTGGGCCTCCCGGACGGGTTCCTTTCGAGCATTGGGCCTCCCGGACGGGTTCCTTTCGAGCATTGGGCCTCCCGGACGGGTTCCTTTCGAGCATTGGGCCTCCCGGACGGGTTCCTTTCGAGCATTGGGCCTCCCGGACGGGTTCCTTTCGAGCATTGGGCCTCCCGGACGGGTTCCTTTCGAGCATTGGGCCTCCCGGACGGGTTCCTTTCGAGCATTGGGCCTCCGGACGGGTTCCTTTCGAGCATTGGGCCTCCCGGACGGGTTCCTTTCGAGCATTGGGCCTCCCGGACGGGTTCCTTTCGAGCATTGGGCCTCCCAGAGGCAAAATGGCCAAGTTAGTTTTGAGTGTTGGACCTCACGGAGGCAATGATCAAGACCTTTAGCATTATGCTGTGCTTGAGAAAAAGATCCATCAAACCATTAATGCGACATGTCGGCTGTAATGCTTCTCTTTCTTCAAGAGATATGGAAGTGTTGGGGTCCTGTCCTACATGCTAAACTCCATGAGCTCTTTGTTGCATGCTGGGAAGAGTACAAGCTGCCATGAGTTCTCCTCGATGCTGTCATCATTACACCATACAAAAAGAAAGGTGTAAAGTCAGACTGCTCAAACTACCAGGGATCACCCTGCTTTCCACTGCAGCAAAAGTTCTAGCAAGATTACTCAACAGACTTGTGTGTGTATACACACATACAGGGTGCGGTGAATATATTGTCATCTAAATTATGCAAAAATGAAAATAGCATTGGCCTCTCATTTTAACTTATATTTACACCAAAATTATATAAAAATATCTTGATATATTAAGAAGTAAGTTTATTCAATAAAATGACCATTGGCTTCAACCACAGTCTCCAGGCGGCTTCAGAATCTCCTGCAACTCTTCTGGATGGTTTCCTTGTTTAAGTTGGTGAATGCTGCCATAATCCTTACCTTCAGTTCATCTTTGTGTTACAAGGAGTTTTATTAGTCTCTTGTTCAACTGTGCCACACGCATAATAATCAAGGGGGTTGAGTGTGAGGAATTAGGTAGCCAGATGTTAGGGGTGATGTGGTCACAGAAATTGTCTCTCTCGGTACATGTTCTCAGATTGAATTGTCCTTAGATTGATATCCAAGCACTATGAAATGTCTGTATTGGAACTTCCAGTGTGAATGCCAAGCAGTACAGCCTGTCATTTCCAAATTTCTGGCAGAGTGAATTGCATCATGGTGCTATTTTTCTCATAGACGTTGGCTAACTGACCATACTATTCTGTGTAGTCGACGAAATCAAAAATAAACAATGCTCATGTGTGAAATTCAAAATATAAAATGGTGACAATTTACCCCCCTCTCTCTCTCTCTCTCTCTCTCTCTCTCTCTCATATATATATATATATATATATATATATATATATATATATATGTATATATATATATATATATATATATATATGTATATATGTATATATGTATGTGTGTGCATGCATGTAAAAAGCACCCACTACACTCACAGAGTGGTTGGCATTAGGAAGGGCATCCAGCTGTAGAAACACTGCCAGATCAGGCTGGGCCTCGTGCAGCTTTCTGGCTTCCCAGACCCCAGTTGAACCGTCCAACCCATGCCAGCATGGAAAGCGGACGTTAAACGATGATGATACACTCACACATATGAGTGCGTGTGTGTACTCTTGTCTTGACATCACCTGATGGTTGTAAATGAGCATCACCGTTATTCAAATGATGTTTCTTTCCAGTCTTCTGTGAAAAACAATGTCTGGCCATTGAAAATATTACTTTGGAAACAGATGAAGGTTAGTGTTAGGAGGTATCCAACTCTAGAAAACCTGCTTCACCAAATTCCATCTGAGCTATGCAAGCATGGCAAGTGAGGTCGTTGCCAGTGCCGCTGGACTGGCTCCTGTGCAGGTGGCACATAAAAAGCACCATTTGAGCGTGGCCATTACCAGTACTGCCTGACTGGCCCTTTTGCCAGTGGCACGTAAAAGCACCCACTACACTCTCGGAGTGGTTGGCATTAGGAAGGGCATCCAGCTGTAGAAACTCTACCAGATCAGATTGGAGTCTGGTTTGCCAGACCTCAGTCAAATCATCCAACCCATGCTAGCATGGAAAGTGGATGTTAAACGATGATGATGTGTCATATATGATGCATGGACACCCAGAAAATATGTCCTGTATGTCATATGTAATACACAGGACAGGCCAAAGCTAAATGCAATACCTTGTTTCATGTTTCTTACTTTATGTCCTGTATATACTTTAGTGAACTTGTTCATTATTTAATGTTACAATCTTTTCTTTTGTATTTAGAACCCCTAATGAAAAGGTTTTGCTCAATAAAGATGCCATAGGTGATGTTGCTTTAAAGAAAAATGTTAATTCCCAGATTTGTGATGAGCTCAGCTTCATTGCTGAGACTTTTATTAATACGGATTATACTTCAAATACACTTGATGTGTTGTCTAAAGGTAAATATTACATGTTTAAATATTACAAATATTTATGATAAATTTACCAAAAATATTGTATTACAAATGTTTTGGAGAAGTACAGAAATGTAACTAATTTCATGTAAAAAATATTTACATCAGCACATTTTACACCCAGCTTTCTATGCTAGCATAGGATATATGTGACTCAGAGCATGTCACCGCTTATTGTGGTTGTGTGTAATTTGGTTTTGAGGAATTCTTGTTGCAATGTTAATGCAGTTACACAAAAAGATATTGCCAAAGACTGAAGTACCATTATCATTATCTGCTACTGGGAGATTAAAGGGGTTAGAACTATTAAGAGTCAAAACAAAGGTATAAGGTGAAATTTGTTGTACAAGGATATGGAACTATATTTACTTCTAATGTAAATGTAAGTTTGATTTTCTCCATTTGTAGTGTAGAGTAGTATTGTTTACAATTGCACCATAAAACAGCATTTGTACTAGAGAGAGTGACAGCCAGGTTAAACTAAAAATCATGTTAATGTATCTTGTTTTTATCTTTTAAAATGTGATTGAAAAATCGGTATATGTTTCTCATGAACTGGAGGAAATATGTTTGGCAACAAGACTTATAAAGAATTTTCTTCTTTATTTGTTGATTTCAATGTCAGCTGTAATGCTTCTCTTTCTTCCATTCTGTGTACAACAATAGTGGCTCTAGATAGTGAAAATGAATAGAACATTTTGAAAATCTGCCATGAACACCATATGTGACTAGTGTCTGTAAAAGAAAAATGATAGACATAGGCGCAGGAGCGGCTGTGTGGTAAGTAGCTTGTTTACCAACCACATGGTTCCGGGTTCAGTCCCACTGCGTGGCACCTTGGGCAAGTGTCTTCTACTATAGCCTCAGGCCGACCAAAGCCTTGTGAGTGGATTTGGTAGACGGAAACTGAAAGAAGCTCGTCGTATATATATATATATAATATATATATATATATATATATATATATATATATATATATTATATATATATATATATATATATATATATATATATATATATATGCTTGTGTGTGTCTGTCTGTGTTTGTCCCCCTAGCATTGCTTGACAACCGATGCTGGTGTGTTTATGTCCCCGTTACTTAGCGGTTCGGCAAAAAGAGACCAATAGAATAAGTACTGGGCTTACAAAAGAATAAGTCCCGGGGTCGAGTTGCTCGACTAAAGGTAGTGCTCCAGCATGGCCAGTCAAATGACTGAAACAAGTAAAAGAGTAAAGAGAGAGAGAGAGGTGTTGGTACTCTGCAGTGTGAGAAGTGCTGATGTTTCTGCTGAACATGATAAAACATTCACTGACTGATTACTTTATGCCAAAAAAGACTGGCTATTGCAAAGTCTATCTTTTCTCTTAGTCTTGGAGAACAGACTCTTCTTGCATAAAGCTGCACTTGTTGACTGCAGCATGGGAATTTTATGATGTCAATAGAGAAATCTTGGCACAGATTTTGCAAAGCTGTTTTTCCACAAGGGCTATATGTAAAGCTTTGCCAGATAACTATTTCTGAATTAAGTTCTTGATGAAGTAATAGCTACAACTATGGAGACAAGCACTATCAATGTTCCATACAATGGAGTTAGCTCCAGTTGTGGCTGAAGTGACATCAGAGGAAGCAGCCACAACTCTCTCTCTCAGTTTGTCCTGAGATCAGGAATGGTACTGGTAACATCAGAGGTAGCTGGTGTTACTAGTCATCAAAGTCAACAAAAGTTGTCACTCCTTGTCTGAATTCCATATTTGCTGACAAGACTTACCAGCAATTGTCAAAATTGATAAAGAGCCTCCTTCCCAAGGTCAAGATTTTCATGATTTTGTTAATCAGTCTACGTTTCACCACAGGAAGGCCACCACTCACTAGTCTGATGCTAATGGCAAAGTTGAATGTTTCTTGAGAACTATGAACACATTTATTAGCATACATACATACATACATACACACATACACACATACACACATACACACATACACACACACACACACACACACACACATACACCACACATACACACACACATACACACACACACAACACACACACATACACACACACATACACACACACACACACATACACACACACATACACACACACATACACACACACATACATATATACATACATATATACATACATATATACATACATATATACATACATATATACATACATATATACATACATATATATATACATATATATATACATATATATATACATATATATATACATATATATATACATATATATATACATATATATATATATATCTCGGAGAGGCACTGAGCAGCTATAAGCACACATACACACACGGCAGTAGCTCCTGCCTACCGAATTCAATCACAAAGCTTCAGTTGGCTCGGGGCTATAGTGGAAGACACCTGCCCAAAGTGACACGCAGTGGGACTGAATCCGAAACCATATAGCTAGGAAGCAAGCTCCCTAACCATATATATATATATGTGATGGAAGGCCAAAACTGGAAGGCAGATTTACCCTACTTTCTTTACTAATGCATGATAACTCCCCACAGTGCAACCAGTGTCCCTCTTCGAGGCCCTTAATAGGAGGAAGATGAATGTCAGTCTACTTGGTGTCATGCATTATAAAACTTCTTTGTTTAATACATTCCTGCATAACCTTGAATAATGCTCTGAACAGTGATAAAATATAAACATATGCAGACCAGATCTGATGCACCCAAATTCTTCACTTCTCATGGACAACAGTGTGCTCATACAGCAATGAAGAGACTGTCTCTACCTTTCAAGGCAAGCCCATTTATAGTTGTCTAGAAAAGTAGGAATTTGGTAACAATAGAACATGGTTCCTATAAAATCTCATGCAATTTTTCATTCCTCAAGCATCTGAAGAAAAAGGCATATGAACTAACTGATGAACTGCTGTCAGTGATGCCACCTGAACCAATCAGGATGGACATAACTCCAAGGATATCATTTCAACCAAAATTTCCACTACAGCCTAAATTGAGTCAGAAAATGTAAACAAAACAAGGACAAACTGATGAAATTATAAATTACTAACAGTTTATTGTATATGGTGAAAATTAAGTAATTTTCACTGTATGTGCCTGTAATTTGAATAAAAAAAAATTGAGATAAAATGTTATATAAAATCTATTACAGAATTTCGGAGGTTTTTTTCTGACACCACTTTAATACATTAGAAGTATAATGAAAGGCAAAATAGTACAGCTGTTAGTGTTGAATAAAATGCCTTGTGGTATTTGTCCCAACTCTGTGCTCAAATTTCATGAGGTCCTGTCTAACCATGCTAGCATGGACAGTGGATGTTAAAAGATGATGATGTTAATTTTGCCTTTCAATTTTGCAAGGATGACAAAGAAAAATTAATTCAGAGTGGTGGATTGTTAAACTGCTAGGTCAAAGAAGATGCCTTACAATATCGTTTTCTGGTTCTGTACACTGTAGAAACACATGTGGTGGCAAGGGTATCAAGCTGCATCAGCCAACTCAGCAGCATTTCCCTTAGGCAACCTTGGTGGTATTGGAGTGGGAAGAGTTACATGGATGAATAAAAAAAATAATAATAATAATAAAAAAAAACCTCACCCCTGCTTGCAGATGAATGATCAGCTTTGACTGCAGAGGCCCCCATTATTATAATAAAAGAAATACTTATGTATTTGGTTCCCCTTTATAATTAGATTATCAATTAACCAATCTCATTTCCTGGCATCACAACGTTTCATTTATGAACATTCGATATAGCGGAGGAACAGCAGAAGCTAATCTACTAGCAATATTTTTTTTAGAGAACTTTGTAACATCAAAGATGATCTCTATATTCAGTTATGGAATGTTATCTATCTTTTGATGGTGGTAGCGAATATTTTTTCCAAGTAAAATGATCCCAATGATTATGAGATCAAAATGCAGTTACACAGATTTTTCTTATAAACTTTCTTATGTACTTTATGTTCCATTTTAAAAGTAATGTTCTTTTTCAGACTTTTTTTTATTGTTTTATACTGATTGAGATATCATGAATGTTTTTCATGAAACATTTTTCAAGTCTATTTTCTTGATGTTTCCATTTTGCTTGACATTATCAAAAAACAAATCAATGGTACAGAGATAAATTAATAATTATGATAAAATTGTAATTAAAGTTGATACACATTATTAAGACCCTGGGGAAAATAGAATTCTGTTCTATGTAATATTTGCTTATTGTTATTTATCATTATTTCATGATAAAGAGAAAAACTAATTCTTTTCTTTTCCTGTTCATTTTTTAGTTGATGAATTGGAATCTGAAAAATTGTGTAAAAATGCTGACGAAAATCATTTAAACGTCCCCATTGAAAAACCTAAAATTGCTACTAAAAGTCGCCCTGATGTAGAAAGACGTTCCAGTATTCAATTTAGACGGGAATCTCTGGATGAAATCGATTTTGGTTCAAATCTCCCAACTACCCAAAAAAGGCGCCGTTCTTCATTACACTTGTCTGCTACAGGTCTTGACAAAAAGCGTCACCAACAATTGGATATTTTAGAACCGTCAGTTATTAAAGATTCTTGTGCAGAAGTTAATTTGGAAAATGCTGCTGACAGGGATAAAGTAGTTAAAAATAACTCTAAACATATTCCTTGTACTGATGCATCAATGCCAAATGGTAAAGCTGCAGAAACAGCCTTAATAGTTAATGATGCTGATAATGGTTTAAATAATGCCATACCCAACGTTACAATAACTGGTGAAGTTGACATGGAATTGACTGAAATAATAAACAACACTGACGTAATGCATGAGTCATCACAAAATCTACCAACTGGTAATGATGTTCATCCATCTGATATAAATCTGGAGAAACAAAAAGATACGACTGTTGCTAAAGAAACTTTTGTTAAACCAACAGTAGCACCTAATAAAGTAAAAGCAAAAGGCAACAAAAAATCGTCAAAAAGCTCAAAGGATAAAAAGGAAGATGAAAGAGGTGTGTATTTCTTTTTTTCTAATTTGTTTCACTGCCCTTCTATAATGAAATGAAAGAATGCAAAATATAAAAATGCTGCTTAGGTGAAAACATTCACTGACATGGTAATTCATATTTTCTGCTACAAAACAAAATGTAGTGCTCTGTGAGAATAAATTGCTTTAATTCTATTGGTGGGGAATTAAGACTTATTACAACATTTGATGGAAGGTCTTGCAGCATTTATTCCAAGACTTTAGTGTCTGAGTTCAAATTTCTCCAATGTCAAATTTACTAAAAAAGAGGTTTTACTCTATAAAAATATCATGGGTGATGTTGTCTTGAAGAAAAATGTATATCTCCAGATTTTTAATGGTCTAAGCTTGTTTGCTGTGTTTTTTTTTTTTATCAAGCTGGATTTTTATTTCAAATACACTTGATTAACTCTAAAAATATCCCATGTTTAAATACTCCAGATATTCACAGTAAATTTGCCAAAAGTATTGTATAAACAAATGTTTTATGCTTTTGAAAACTTTGCAGAAGAGTCACTATCGTCATTATTTAACCCTTTTGTTACTGTATTTATTTTAAGATGCCCTGTGTTTCTTTCAATTACTTTAAATATAACAAAGAATTTAGTAAAATAACTTAGTTATCATTAAGCTAGTGTTAGGAGCATAAATTGTGACTAGGGTTTGGTGGAAAATTTTAATTCAAAACTTATGAAAACAAGACATTTGTACTCAGAGCCAGAGCTGGTTTCAGCCAGGTTGGTAATGAAAGGGTTAATGTCTGTTTTCCATGCTGGCATGGGTTGGACAGTTTGACCAGAGTTGGCAGACAGGAGAGCTGCACCAGTTTCCACTTTGATGTGGTTTGAGTTCTACAGTTGGATGCCCTTCCTAATGCCAACCATTTTACAGAGATGGCTGGGATCCTTCCTTATGGGGCATTGGCATGGGTGCTTTTATGTGGTGCCAGCATGGGCACTACTATATGGTGCTGGCATGGGTGCTTTTTACATGCCACCAGCACAGGGCTCTTGGTGAGAAAAATATTTACATAAGCAGATCGTTTTACATCTAGCTCTCTATGCTAGCATGGGTTGGATGTATCTCAGCATGTTACCACTTGTTGTGGTACTTCATCATTTGATGTACCCAGCAACAGAGAAAATGGCCAATTTTGTTGCTTTTATAAATTACACAGTAATTTATAAATTATTTTGCTATATGGAGAGCATGAATGAAATACGACAAGTTATGCTTGAAATATCAGGCAGTGAATAGGATACAAAAGACAGAAAGCTGCAGGGTTTTGAGTAATTGTTGTTGAGTTAATGAAATTAGACAAAGTATTATTATAAAGACTGGAGTACCAGTATCATCATCTGTTGCTCTGTGGATAAAGGGATTGTACTGAAAAGAGTATGTCAGTCAAATTATAAGAACTATTAAGAGTCAAAATGAAGTGTAAGATGAAATTTGTAGCTGTTCAATTGAGAAAAAAAATATGGTTTATCTAACATTCTTCTCTGGCCAATGTTATCAGGCTTCATCAGTAGAAGAATATTGTCTACTTTTGCTAGCCAGCTGTGTAGCAACAAGCTTGCTGTGCAGAATGTTTATTAGAAAAATTGAAGTGATGCTGTAAAATGAGATTAACTGATAATTAAATTTTAAAAAGCCACTCACTGCTTATTTAGTTACAAATTTCTTTTCAGTGTTTTCAAATACTGATCTTATTTGCTCAAAGAATAATGTTAATAAACCCACCCCATTACCTCTTTCTATCTCCTACTATTTCCACCTTTCTGTACCCTGGCACTTTGCATCACTTTTGCACCCCACTCCATTTCATGTCCTCTTTGCTGCCATCTATTACCTTCCTGATCAACACTTACTTCCTCCAACATTCCTTCCACCTAATATTCACAATTGACCATGCCTCCATCATGTTCATCACTCACTGCAGTTACCCTCTATCCCCGTCATTATCCATCTGCCACTCACTTCTTACATTCCTACAAACTTACTTACCTGCCCATATCTCTTTTATTCACCTTCCTGTAATCTGAAGTTATGCCCTGAAGCATCTTCATTACCATTCTCTTTCTTGACCAACAAGGGTAACTATGTAGCTCCCCTATAGAAAGACACCTGTTTCTGATTCCTATCTTAATTTAACTTCTCATCACCTAATATAAAGCTACTTCCTCAGTCCTACTATCCAACTCAGTTGAGGGGTCTTAATTACTTAGTGACTTCACTAGTGCCAGCGTCATGTAAAAAGCATCCAGTACACTATAGGGGTTGGCATTAGAGAGGGTACCCAGCCATAAAAGTAGTAAAAATGATACATTTGTCAGACGATAGGCTTCTTTCAGTTTCCATTCTACCATATCCTCTCACAAAGCTTTGGTTGGTCTGGGGTTATAGTAGAAGGCACTTGTCCAAGGTGTCAAACATTGGGATTGAACCCAAGACCACATGGTTGGGAAGCAAGTTTCTTAACCATATAACCCTGCCTGTTCCTGTACTATGCCTACACACCTAAATTTAGCCCAGTAGACCATGTTATTGATTTAATCTTACATATAATAAAGCGCAATGTGTGTTTCATTGGCCATGCTAGGGAAACAACTGTAAATGGAGTGGCAGTGAATGACAGAGACACTAAAAGGCAGGCAAACAGCATTCAATGGTTTTGCTCTGAAAAAGCTGATATTTTAATCAAAATAAAACTGCAGAGTTTTATTGTAAATTGTATTTAGTTTATCAGTTTAGTTTATCACACACACACACGCACACACAAAATAGATGTATATGAAATTGAATATTAAACACTTTTGTTTTCAAAATATTATCATTCACTTGAAGCACAATCATCAAACTTTGTGCTTCACCGAGGTGATGACAACTGACTAAGACCTTTGGAGATATGCTGTGCTTGAGAAGACTCGGCAAGCCTAGTGAGACCGTAACCGTGGCCTATGCCAGTGCAGTATGACCAGCCCATCAAAGAGTACCCTTCAATCATTGGGGAATAAACTGCACTTGCAAAGACCTGTTGAGGCAAGTGAAGTCGTCATTCTGTTCGATGACAGTACCACCTGATTGGCACCTGTGCTGGTGGCATGTAAAAAGCACCATTCGAGTGTGGTTGATGCTGGTGTCGCCTGACTGGTCCCGTGCCAATGGCATGTAAAAAGCACCATTCGAGTGTGGCTGTTGCCAGTGCCACCTGACTGGCTTCCTTTCCGGTGGCACATAAGAAGCACCATTCAAGCATGGCTGATGTCAGTACTGCCTGACAGGCCCTTGTGCCAGTGGCATGTGAAAAGCACCCACTGCACTCTCAGAGTGGTTGGCATTAGAAAGGGCATCCAGCTGTAGAAACATTGCCAGATCGGATTGGAGCCTGGTGCGACCTCTTGGCTTGCCAGCCGTCACTCAAACCATCCAACCCATGCCAGCATGGAAAGTGGTCTTTAAACGATGATGATGATGATATCATATATATCTATATCAGTGTATATATATATATATATATTATATATATAATATATATATATATATAAATGTTATGTGAATGATCATATGTAGATATATATTTGTATATATACTTACATTTTTTTATATACTTACATTTCTTTTTCTTTTGTTTTGGTTCATTTTTCCATGCTTGCCCTTTATGATACAAGTCCTTATTTCCTTTTTTAATTATAGGATAATGTATTTTACTGACTTCAATCTAAAACATGCATGTGTGCACACATTCACACATGCATATATATATTTGTATATGTATGCAGATACATAGGTGTATATAAATATGTATGCATATGTATGATTGTGTATGTATATATATACATACACACACATATGTACATATATATGCATGTATATATATATATATACATACACACACACATATGTACATATATATGCATGTGTATATATATATATATATATATATATACATATCAGGGGCATCAAGCTGTTGGATCAGGTAATGAAGGTTACGGAGAGGGTTATAGCCCAGTTAATTAGAGAGAGAGAGTTTGCTTAGATGATATGCAGTTTGGGTTCGTGCCAGGGAAAAGTACTACTGATGCTATATTCCTGGTAAGACAGCTGCAGGAGAAATACCTAGCCAAAGGTAAGCCCTTGTACCTGGCTTTTGTTGACTTGGAGAAAGCCTTTGACAGGGTCCCCCAATCCCTTATCTGGTGGTCAATGAGGAAACTAGGGATAGATGAATGGTTAGTGAGAGCTGTGCGAGCCATGTACAGAGACGCAGCTAGTAAGGTGAGGGTTGGCAACGAGTACAGTGAAGAATTCCGGGTAGAGGTTGGGGTCCACCAAGGTTCAGTCCTCAGCCCCCTCCTATTTATCATAGTCCTCCAGACAATAACGGAAGAATTTAAGACAGGATGCCCCTGGGAGCTCCTCTATGCTGATGACCTTGCTCTAATTGCTGAGTCACTATCAGAACTGGAGAAGTTTCAGGTGTGGAAACAAGGATTAGAATCAAAGGGCCTTAGAGTCAACCTAGCCAAAACCAAAGTCCTAATAAGTAGGAAGGTGGACCAACCACAAACGACTTCAGGTAGATGGCCCTGCTCGATCTGTAAAAAAGGTGTACGTAGAAACTCTATAAGGTGCACCAAGTGTAAGCTATGGACACATAAGAGGTGCAGCAATGTCAAAGGTAGGCTAACTGGGAAGATAGTTTTCGTATGTGGCAGATGCTCAGGAGAAATAAACACTGGAAATGTGCAGAGACCAACTTCTACCACGTTCCAGGGAGACAAACTAGAAGTAGTTGATAGCTTCCGCTACCTAGGAGACCAAGTTAGTAGCGGGGGTGGGTGTGCTGAAAGTGTAACTGCTAGAGTAAGAATAGCCTGGGCAAAGTTTAGAGAGCTCTTACCCCTGCTGGTGACAAAAGGCCTCTCGCTCAGAGTAAAAGGCAGACTTTATGATGCATGTGTACGTACAGCCATGCTACATGGTAGTGAAACATGGGCCGTGACTGCTGAGGATATGCGTAAGCTCGCAAGAAATGAAGCCAGTATGCTCCGATGGATGTGTAATATCAGTGTTCATAATCGTCAGTGTAAGTACCTTAAGAGAAAAGTTGAACCTAAGAAGCGTCAGTTGTGGTGTGCAAGAGAGACGGCTGCGCTGGTATGGTCATATGACGAGAATGGCTGAAGATAGTTGTGTGCAAAAGTGCTACACCCTAGCAGTTGAGGGAACCTGTGGAAGAGGTAGACCCAGGAAAACCTGGGACGAAGTGGTGAAGCACGACCTACGAAGTTTAGGTCTCACCAAGGAAATGACTAGAGACCGAGACCTATGGAAGTATGCTGTGTGTGAGAAGACCCGGCAAGACTAGTCAGGCCATAACCCGTGGCCCCTACCTGGGACGTAGTCAGTCCACCTGTGCATACCTTCCTTCTTGTGATACTTGTGAAGACCTGTTGAGGCAGGTGAAAATCAAACAAAATCAAAATAGATGAACATCAATGGAATTTGTATCCTTGTGGTACCAGTGCCGGTGGCACACAAGAAAACCATCCGAACGTGGCCGTAGCCAGTACCGCACCGACTGGCCTCCATGCTGTGGGCACGTAACAATCACCATCCAATCGTGGCCGATCGCCAGCCTAATCTGGCTCCTGTGTCGGTGGCACATAAAAAACACCATCCGAGCGTGGTCGTCTGCTAGCCTTGTCTGGCACCTGTGTCGGTGGCACATAAAAACACCATCCGAGCGTGGCCGTTCGCCAGGCTCGTCTGGCACCTGTGTCGGTGGCACATAAAAACACCATCCGAGCGTGGTCGTCTGCCAGCCTTGTCTGGCACCTGTGTTGGTGGCACATAAAAACACCATCCGAGCGTGGCCGTTCGCCAGCTTCGTCTGGCACCTGTGTTGGTGGCACATAAAAACACCATCCGAGCGTGGCCGTTCGCCAGCTTCGTCTGGCACCTGTGTCGGTGGCACATAAAAACACCATCCGAGCGTGACCGTTCGCCAGCCTCGTCTGGCACCTGTGTCGGTGGCACATAAAATCACCCACTACACTCTCGGAGTGGTTGGCGTTAGGAAGGGCATCCAGCTGTAGAAACACTGCCAGATCTGACTGGCCTGGTGCAGCCTTCGGGCTCCCCAGACCCCAGTTGAACCGTCCAACCCATGCTAGCATGGAAAGCGGACGTTAAATGATGATGATGACATACACACACATATGTACATATATATGCATGTGTATATATATATATATATATATATATATATATATATATATATATTATATATATATATATATATACATACACACACATACATATGTACATATATATGCATGTATATATATATATATATATATATATGCATGTGTATATATATATATATATATATATATATACATACACACACATACATATGTACATATATATGCATGTATATATATATATATATATATATGCATGTGTATATATATATATATATATATATATATATATACATACACACACATACATATGTACATATATATGCATGTATATATATATATATACATACACACACACATATCATCATTGTTTAACGTCCGTTTTCCGCGCTAGCACGGGTTGGACGGTTTGACCGGGGTCTGGGAAGCCAGGAGGCTGCACCGGGCTCCAGTCTGATCTGGCAGAGTTTCTACAGCTGGATGCCCTTCCTAACGCCAACCACTCCGCAAGTGTAGTGGGTGCTTTTTACGTGCCACCTGCACAGGTGCCAGGGTGGGTCTGGCATCGGTCACGATCGGTTCGAGCTTTTAACGTGCCAGCGGCACGGAAGCCAGCCAAGGCAGCGCTGGCATCGGCCACGTTCAGATGGTGCTTTTGGGGGTGCAGGTAATATAGGGAAGCACCAGTGGGGAGGGTTGGAGTAAGGAGGAACGATGACAGCTAGGGTTGATGCAGGTTCGTAGGAAATAAAACGTAGGACATCACGAGTGGGGGAGGGGACTGGAAGGAGATAGCCGGTTGAGGCAGTGACAGATTCAATAACAGGAGGAAACGTAGGATAGGTGGGGCAGTTGATGAGCTGCAGCGCTAGCTGCTTGTCTTGGTGGTGGTGGAGGGGTAATACACAGTGAAAGCATGTGAGGAGGAGTGGTAGGAGGGAGAGACACACACATAATGGTGGTGGGGGAGGGCATATCCGGTGTAGATGGTGTGAACAGTGAGAACAGTGTTCACCGGTATTGGTGGTGGGGGTGGGAAAGGGTGGGCGCACCGCGAATGGTGAAGATCGAATTAAAGGATTGAAGGTACTTTAGAGAAACGGGCGGGAAATGGCGATGTTTTTTGGGGTAGCATAGAGAAAGAAAAAGGAAAGCAAAGCTTGTTGGTGGTATAAGTTCAAAACATTTAAACGGTAGGCAAATGTATGTATGTATGAAAAAGAAGGGAGAAATCTTAGCTTGCTATAGACATCGCTGTGAATCGGAGAAGAAATGATAGGAGTGGGGAGAGACGGTGCATATAAATAGATTGACCGGAAGTCTGAGTTTGGGGAAGAAGGAAGTTTGGTTGGGGCTAATAATGGTAATTTTGGGTTTGAAGGCACCGCGAATGGTGAAGATCGAATTAAAGGATTGAAGGTACTTTAAGAGAAACGGGTGGAAAATGGCGATGTTTTTTTGGGTAGCATAGAGAAAGAAAAAGGTACATATATATGCATGTATATATATATATATATATATACACACATATGTACATATATATGCATATATATATATATATATATATATATATATATATATATACACACAGTCCTCTCCTATTTATCATAGTCCTCCAGGCAATAACGGAGGAATTCAAGACAGGATGCCCCTAGGAGCTCCTCTATGCTGATGACCTTGCTCTAATTGCTGAGTCACTATCAGAACTGGAGAAGTTTCAGGTGTGGAAACAAGGTGTAACGAAGGATCTGTTATCGATTCACTGAAAAGGTGTCGATATCCGATCTAGTCACATATAATCTTATAAGACAATACAGACGAAGTCAGGTTGAAGGTAAAAAGACAGCAGTTCGTTTATTTATTGTGATGTCGTACGTGTCTGATGGGAGAAAGACAGCCTCTGATATACAGCTACGTGTTAGTTTGTTGATGGTCGATGGAGGCTATCAGTGAGGTTGTCAGAGCCGTTGAATGTACGTCCTATCGCGGCAAGCTGTGGAGCCGGAGAGAAAGATTTGAGCTTGGTGGGCTTGAGGGAACGTTTCCCGCACATGCGCATGAGGGAAGACTTCCGGTGGCCACCCGGAAGTAGTCCCATTCTGCGCATGCGCGCTGAACCCTACACAGTAGCATCACTATAAGGCTCCCCTCCGAGTGCGAAGTACGACAACAAGAAAATTTGTGGTGGTGCTGCAGAAAACAGAAGGCTTGCCGATCCCCCAGAAGACTTGGTACATAATATCATACAAGAAGAAAAATTTTTGAAAGAAAGTTAAATGTAGATTGTCTTTGAAAGTTTCTTGGGCCAATGCACTGTTCTGCCCGATTTTGTAACATACGGTGTGCTCGGGGCACCCGTTGACGGCGAGGGTGGTGTTGTAGGAGCCGGTGAAGGCAAAGGCGTCTGTGCAGGTGAAGGCGTCTGTGCAGGTGAAGGCGTCTGTGCAGGTGAAGGTGTCTGTGCAGGTGAAGGCGTTTGTGCAGGTGAAGGCGTTTGTGCAGGTGAATGTGTTGTTAAAGGTGCATAGGTGGGTGTGTCAAGGTTGTCATCAAAAGATGAAGACGTCTCAAAATGTGCTTGCTTTAAACGGTCCACGGAAACGGTCTCTGAACGACCATTTATCTCAATCGTGAAAACCTTTGGTGTGCGAGAAAGCACACGGAAAGGTCCTTTGTAGGGAGAAACAAGTGGGCCCTTCACAGAGTCGTCCCGAACAAAAACATGCGACCAGGTGTTCATATCTGGTGGAAGATGGGACAGTGGAGATTGCTTTCTGGGAACCATGGGTGGAAGGTTCGAAAAATATGCACGTAGTCTGGTGACATAGGTCGCCGGATCATGGGGCTGGGAAGTGTCTGGCACCAACATCGTACCAGGCAATGCCAGTGTGGTACCATACAGCAGCTCTGCAGCAGAAAACCCCAGGTCTGCCTCGACAGCAGTCCGACAGCCGAGAAGCACAATGGGCAGAAATTCAATCCAGGACTGTGGGTCTGAAGAGGCACGACGAGCGGCCTTGAGCTGTCTATGGAACCGCTCAACTAATCCATTAGACGCTGTATGGTAGCTTGTAGTGTGGATGTGGTGCACACCTAAAATTCGCGACAATTCGCGAAATAGCGAGGCTTCAAACTGACGTCCACGATCAGTTGTTAATCGGGACGGGACTCCGAAGAGGGAAATCCAGTTTGAAACGAAAGCTCGCGCAACAGTCTCATCAGAAATGTCTGCTATCGGAATGGCTTCTGGCCAGCGGGAGAAGCGATCGACACAAGTTAACAGATAAGAGAACCCGCGACTCACAGGCCATGGTCCAACCAGATTGATGTGGACATGGCGAAAACGGGCCTCCATGGGGGGAAATTGACCAAGCGGGGCACGAACGTGCCGTTGAATCTTGGATCGTTGACACTTGGAGCAGGTGCATGTCCAAGAAGTAATAGTGCGACGCATATTCGGCCAGAAAAACCGAGCAGTGATTAGTTTAAGGGTGGCAGCGATGCCAGGATGTGATAAGGAGTGCAGTGCTTCAAACACTGAGCGTTGATGGTTCTCAGGCACCAGTGGCCTGGGAGAACCAGTGGAAGTATCACAAAGAATGGTGCCTTCGGCTGACGGAAGCGGAAGGTAGGAAAACTGGCAACAGGAGAACTTGGGAGAAGTCAAGTCTGACGACGCCAAAGGTGGCTGCTCCTGCAAGATGGCAGCTAAGTCGATAGCAGCCGGAGACGAGAGGGCGCAAACTGGAAGGCGAGAGAGAGCGTCAGCAGGAACGTTCTCTTTTCCAGGTATGTGTCGAATGTTGCTAGTGAATTGAGAGATAGAATCCAGGTGCCGAAAGGCACGGGGTGAGAGTTTGTCCGTTTTTGAAAACAGGGCAAACGTAAGGGGCTTGTGATCCGTATAGATCACAAAATCTCGCCCTACAAGTTGATGCTGGAAATGACGAATTGATAGATAGATCGCTAGGAGCTCACGATCAAAGGTGCTGTATCGTCGTTCAGCTGGTTGCAGTTGACGGGAAAAGAAAGCTAGAGGTCGAATATGATCATCCACTGTGTTGTAACACAGCGCCAATCGCAGTGTCCGATGCGTCCACAGTCAAAGAGAGAGAAGCACCAGGAACTGGATGTGCAAGCAAAGAAACAGAAGCCAGCTCCTTCTTAATGGACTCAAAGGCTGTCACTGCCTCAACAGAGAGGGTGACTTGACTGTCCTTTCTAGGAGAGTCCTTTAACAGCCTGGTGAGAGGTAGCAGCTTATCTGCACAACCGGGAATGAAACGTCGGTAGAAATTGATCATCCCTAGATAATGCCTGAGCTGGCGCAGGGAAGTGGGGGGTGCGATGCGTTGAATGGCATCGACTTTTGACGAGAGAGGGCTGATTCCAGTCAAATCAATATGATGGCCTAGAAAATCTAGGGAAGAGCGTCCGAAAACACACTTGTCGGGATTTATGCGTATGCTATAAGCGCGAAGACGCTGAAAAAGCTGAGAAAGGTGCTGGAGATGATTTTTACGTGTGTCGCTCGCAATGAGTATATCATCGACATAGGCAAACACAAAATCAAGACCACGGACAACCTCATCAATGAAACGCTGGAAAGTGCTAGTAGCATTCCGCAAACCGAAACTCATGTACAAAAACTCAAAACACCCAAAGGGGGTAGTGATCGCAGTTTTCGGAACGTCGGCTGGGTTGACCGGTATTTGATGGTACGCGCGTATAAGGTCGACCTTCGAAAAAATGGTACAACCATGGAGATTTGCCGTAAAGTCCCGGAGATTTCTAATCGGGTATCTGTCGGCTATAGTTACGGCATTGAGGCGTCGATAGTCTCCAACCGGGTGAAAATCAGACTCGCCCTTTCGCGCCAAATGAAGGGGAGATGCCCATGGGCTGGTGGAGGGGCGTATAAGGCCAAGTTGAAGCATGTGCTCAAACTCGGCCCTGGCCGCTTTTAGTCGGTCTGGCGCAAGGCGCCGTGGTCGTGAAAATACAGGTAGCCCATTGGTGGTGATGAAATGGAGGGTCGAGTGGGTAGGCTTTTCCGGTTTAAAGGCAATGTCCACTAGCTCCGGAAATGAAACCAAAAGAGAGCGAAAAGGGTCTCCAGAGGTGGCAACAAAGAATGTCGGGCTAAGGACCGCAGTGGTGGAACTCTCAGTTGGTGTAGAGAGCGACGTCGTGCTATCAAGAAGCCTCCGACGCCTGACATCCACCAATAGATTAAACCTATCCAGGAAATCAGCGCCGAGAATAGGATGCGGGATGTCAGCTATGACGAAAACCCATTGAAAGTCTCGACGAAGGTTGAGGTCGAGGCGCAGCGAAATCTGACTGTAAGTGGTTATGGGAGACGAGTCAATAGCATGCAAGACAATCGAAGAGCGCTTGGGCTTGTCTGCAGCCAGACAAAGGGGCCAGATGCTGCAACAGGAGCCGGTGTCCACCATGAAGAATTTCTTCGACACCAGATCTTTTACAAAGAATGCACGATGTTTGGGAAACGAGATGGAAGAAGGTGACGTGCTCACCTCCTCCGGATTTAGTTTTCTGAGGGCTTGAAAGTGCACGGCTGGGTACACCGATCTGCCTTTTCAGCATACTTCGAATGGTACCAGCACCAGCTGGAACGAGAAACATAGTCACTCCGACTACGGGAAATAGAGCGACTACGACTGCGAGATAGGCGCCCGATCGCACGGCATAGATCATCGATTCTCCGCGTAAGCGCATAGATGTTCTCGGCTAGTTTATCGTTCGTCGGAGGGGGCCCTGTACATGCGTACAGGCCCCGCGAGGGAGATGGGCGCGAAAACTCCAACACCTTGTCGGCCATCGTGGCGATCTGGTCCACAGACACAGAATCCAGTGCTGTGAACAAAAAAATCCAGTTTTTTCTGCCAAGTCTGAACACGATCAACTGTGCACAGTCATCATCCTTCAACGATTTGTTTCCGGTCCCCTCAAACAGTTATAAAAGGAGCCTCTCTTATTTACAGCAATAATGACGACACTAACATACACCACGGACACCTTCATATCATCGATGCCTTTTCTCTGCCGTCGTCATCACCATCGTTGTCTTTCGACTTCACGTCGTCGTTATCTTCGTCGCCAGCAACACTAAGCAACAATGTGTCTCAAGTCCGTCACTGTCGCCTTCAACACCGTCGACCTCAACAATATGTAAATAGCAACTCGCGGAAGTTTAGCTTTCACGCTGTTAGTGTATACACACCAGGATTAACAGCACAGTCTACCTGCGAGATCTTCTGTACCAATTTAACCTGTCACAGCATTGAAGCCACAACCGCTACACGACATGTGTTCAATCGGCATCTGCATTTGTGATCTCAGCATTCTGTTACAGAACGAACTGCTATTATGTATCAGGCTATTACGGACTGGTAAATTAACTCCATCTTGTCTGAAATACCCTGAGAGACTTTTTTTTCCTATGCGGTGTATTTTTATTTTGCTCGCATTGGATTTTTTTGTTGTTAAGTGATCTCTGGTTTAAGACCAGAATCACGTCGGGGTCACCTTGTTTGTACTTCTGTCGCACACACGTACACACATAGTTAATACACACACATCTATCTCTCTCACATTCATACGTCACACATGCCTTTCTCGCTTGTTTTTCCATGCTCAATTTGCCTTTGTAGACACAACTCATCTCTGTAAGACCCTAGGTCGATCACGTATACATAGAGAAAGTTGTTTGTCCATTATAACGCGCCAGCATGTCACACTTTTGTTCCTGCACGACCGAGGCATATAATCGCTCAAGCACTGGCTGGCAGCCTCAGCCTTACTACATTAACCACTGGCATATTCATTGCTGTGTTTCAGTCTAGCAAGCCCTATTGCATTCATGCACCTCTGTTCTGCACGTGTACTGCCTTGTTCTGCAACACGTCTGCGTCAGCTCAATTATTTTCCCGACTCAAAGAACGTCGGATGTTCACATGCACTGCGCCCATGTTTAGGCGTAATTTTTTCCCTGTTAGACCCCTGTTGGTCACGTAATTAACAGAGAAAATTATCTGTCTCGCGCATCACACCAGCATGCTTGCACTGTCACCTTGCTAACCTTACACTTTCAGCTGAAGCACTGTCTGCCTTTTGTGTTACTAGCGATCTATCTGTCAATTCCATTTCCTCTCCTGCAGCAATTGACTTAACTGCTATTTCGCAGGATCAACCACCTTTAGAGGAGTTGGATTTAACTTCGCCTAGGTTTATTAACTGTAAGTTTGCCTAGCTTCTGCTCCTTTCAGCGGAAGGCTCTATACTTTGTGACGTATCCACCGGTTCTCCTAGACCGTTAGTACCTGAGAAACATCAACGTTCTGTGTTTGATGCTCTTCATTCACTGTCACATCCAGGTATCTCTGCCACAGTTCTTTTGGCCCAATATGCGACGATCGATTACCTCTTGGGCATGCTCTTGTTTGAAGTGCCAGAGTGCTAAGGTCCATGGACACGTTCGTGCTCCACTTGGACAGTTTTCTTCTCCTGAAGCCCGTTTTCGCCATGTCCACCTTGATTTGGTTGGACCATGGTCTGTGAGTAATGGGTTCTCATATATATTTAACTTTATCGATCATTTCTCACGTTGGCCGGAAGCTATTCTTATTCACACATGCACCTTTGATTTTGCTCATTTTGAGTATTTTTTCTCTTTTTTCCTTTTGGTAAATTTTCTTGTGTATATTGTAAATTCTGCCATTTTGTTATATTGTGTGCTATTTTGGTTATCTGGTATCCACCTTGAGTTTTTATTAGTCACTACAAGGAATATTGTTCATGCTTAGGCACTGGGGGGGGAGCTTTGTAGTGATCCTATACAACGGTGTGCGCGCGCACCGCCCTTTTCTGTTTCGCGCGTGCGGAGTTGGTGCTTTCACCAAGGCAGAGGGGAAGAGCCCTCTCGCGCATGCGCAAAGACCGGAAGAGGGAATTTGCTGACGTGGCGTTTGGCTTGTTAGGCGAAGGGAGCGTGAACCTTAAAAGGGTCCAGAGAGATATAGCAGCAGTAGGCAGTGACTTGAGACACGGCGACTGAAGGTTGCAGACGTAGTCTTTTCGCTCTCTCCGGACGCCATTTTGACTAGTTCTGTTTTTTAGCGGCTGAACATTGTAAAATCTTACAAGCGATAAAGTTCAGCTCTGACACATCCATACCAAGGGATACCAGATACACCACTTATTTCGTTCTGTGGATAAGAGAATAAAGTATATATATTTTTTACGTTTGTGTCTTGTGTTTTCTGACTGGTAGAATCTGGATATTAAAAGCAACGGAAAGTGATTGCACCAACTGCACCCAAAAAGTGCAATAAGCTATTCGTTCCCGTTACATATATATATATATATATATATATATATATATATATATAATATGTGTGTGTGTCTGTGTCCTCATAACTTAGATGTTCAGCAGAAGAGACTGATGGAATAAGCACCAGGCTTACAGGGAATATTAAGTCCAGGGGTCGATTTCTTCAACTAAAGAGTAGTGCTCCAGCATGGCCACCATCAAATGACAAACAAGTAAAGGAACAAAAGAATATCACAGGAACGTTCCATACCACTAAACCACAAAGGTTCTTTGAATATGTACAATGTATTTTAAGGTTAAACAGTAATTCTGTTTATGTTTGCATAACTGAAATATTTTGGTTGGATTATATAGTTATCGGTTTTACACTTCTTTCTATATTCTGTAACCGTCACAATATAGAAACATTTCTCATGGCACCAGCACACAATTTACACATGCTTACATTTTTTATGTTTTCCATGAATTTTTCATGGGTCCAGCTAGTAATAAATTATTATTTTTCATAATTTTGTTTTCTATGATAAAGGTAAAACCTAATTCTTTTCTTTTCCTATTCATTTTTTAGTTGAATTGGAATCTGAAAAATTGTGTAAAAATGCTGACGAAAATCATTTAAACGTCCCCATTGAAAAACCTAAAATTGCTACTAAAAGTCGCCCTGATGTAGAAAGACGTTCCAGTATTCAATTTAGACGGGAATCTCTGGATGAAATCGATTTTGGTTCAAATCTCCCAACTACCCGAAAAAGGCGCCGCTCTTCATTACACTTGTCTGCTACAGGTCTTGACAAAAAGCGTCACCAACAATTGGATATTTTAGAACCGTCAGTTATTAAAGATTCTTGTGCAGAAGAAGTTAATTTGGAAAATGCAGCTGACAGGGATAAAGTAGTTAAAAATAACTCTAACCATATTCCTTGTACTGATGCATCAATGCCAAATGGTAAAGCTGCAGAAACAGCCTTAATAGTTAATGATGCTGATAATGGTTTAAATAATGCCATACCCAACGTTACAATAACTGGTGAAGTTGACATGGAATTGACTGAAATAATAAACAACACTGACGTAATGCATGAGTCATCACAAAATCTACCAACTGGTAATGATGTTCATCCATCTGATATAAATCTGGAGAAACAAAAAGATACGACTGTTGCTAAAGAAACTTTTGTTAAACCAACAGTAGCACCTAATAAAGTAAAAGCAAAAGGCAACAAAAAATCGTCAAAGAGCTCAAAGGATAAAAAGGAAGATGAAAGAGGTGTGTATTTCTTTTTTTCTAATTTGTTTCACTGCCTTTCTATAATGAAATGAAAGGATGCAAAATATAAAAATGCTGCTTAGGTGAAAACATTCACTGACATGGTAATTCGTAATTTCTGCTACAAAACAAAATGCAGGTCTACAGTCACAAATTTACAGAATCTATTTGAGGAAATGCTTATATGAATTTGATGTAATTAAATATTATGCTTCAAAGTAATGAAATTGAAAACTGAGTACTTCAAGGTAACTTAGTTTGTTTGTATTTTCTCCTATTGTTTCTCTATTAAAATAAACAAACTGGTCCATTTTCAATTTGAATTAAGAAACTTTCTTTTTTTTTTCTTTTTAGATAAATGCAAAGAAACTGATGATAATGAAAATAAAACTGTTATTGAGTTAAGGTTACCAAAACCTGGGAAGATTGTTTTTTCCGCGACAAGGAAAAAATTTTCTGGTCTTCGACCATCTGCACCCAATGTCAGATCAAAAAAGAAAATTAACGAAGAGAAAAAAGACAGGGAAGAACCAAAATCTTTGTTTGATTTCCATGACAAAACTCCTCAATTGTTAAATAAGAAAGACGTAAAAGATGAAGGCATTTATAATGTTTCTTTGAATGATTCTACATTTGGTAAATGCCAAAGTCTTGGTCAATATCGTGAGCGAGTTGCCATGGCAAAAGAGAAGAAAAAAGAAGAGATTACTGATGTCAAAGATAATTCAGACAAAATTATTAATGATAACCAAACTGTATCCAGAATTTCTAATGAGTGCAATGAAGAAAAGATAAAACTTTCACAGTCTAAGAAATCATTAACTAAAGATCAGCCTGTTGCTAGAAAAAAGTCACGTTCAAGGAAAAAAATAGATGATGATGATGATGAAGACTATGAAAGCAAACATATATCTACATGTGAAACTAATGTTCCTGTGAGAACTCTTACCCGCAGAACACGGTCAAAAGTTGTTAGTTATGCAGAAGTTGATGAAAGTTTTGATACAAGTGTTATAAAACCACAAGCTACACCAGAAATTAATAAAAATTGTCAAAAGACTACTACGAGATTAGAATTGGTTGGTTCTGATAAGACTGATGGAGGCATGAAACAATCTGAAAATTCTAAAATAACCAATAAAAATAGTTTAAAGCAAGATTCCGAGATGGTGATTTCAAGTCCTTCTCAAAGTCCCAAGGGGAAAACTTCTGAACTTTCTAACTCCAACAGCAAATCAACAATGAATGAATTGCACAAAGACAGAGCACAAAAGCATTCTAAACCAAATGAAAATTTAGAAAAAGGAACTGTATCCTCATTAAAACAATCAAGTAACGTCAGTGACATTCTTGAGCGCTATAGAAAAGCTTTACAAGATGATGACGTTTCCACTAATGTACCCTTAAGGATGAGAGGCAGATCAAGCAGTCATATACGGAGAGAATCTTTGACCAACTCAACTGCAGAAAATGCTAGAATTAGTTCATCCAAACATAGATCACGATCAGCTTCTTCTGTTAAAGCAGGTAGTACCAATTCAGGAACAGACTGCTGTAATTCAGATGAAAAAATGCTTTCTGAATTATCATCAACTAAAATCACAAAAGAGAAAAGACAATCCAGATTAAGTAAAGGAAAACTTAGCAAATTAGAACAGGAAATTAGTACAAAAAATGTCAGATCCCGATCTAGAAAATCACATAGAAATGTTCCAGAGAAGACGGACAAAGAAAATTTCAGCGAAAAGACACCTGATTTGATTAATGCTGATGACATTTTAAAAATGAAAAAAGATGTTCACTCTAAAGTGAAAGGAAAGGTAAATCATCTCTAAAATTTTTTTTCAGATGCTTTTCATAATTACTTTTTACTAATGGATTATAAGATTGAAATAAGAGGGATTCACTTATTTATTTTTTTTTTTAATCATGAGTAAATATTACTGAAAAAGCTTCAGATTTTTGGTCACTTGAAGAGTTATAATGATATACTGTTTGCTGTTCATAATCAAATTTTCTTTTCCAGGCAACATTAATTTGTGAAATCAAGGAAAATATTGATGTGGAACTCACTGATTTGCCAGCAGAAGCCACTTCAAGAAATACAAGTCCTTTAAATTTTTCCAAAAATACGCCAAAACGTCTATCTGAAGATAATTATGGGTAAATCTTTTTTTTTAATTTTTATGTAGTATCATCAGCATTTGAGTTTTGTTGCAAATTCTGAACTTATAAAAATGTTTGTTTTCATGTTTATGAACTATTTTCATATGAAGTTGAAATTTCATTCATTGCATAATTTTATTGGTTATTCTAGAATATAAATATACATTGACATTTATTTTAAATATATATGTTTAATTTGTCTATAATTGAGGTTCAGTCTTGTCATTGATTAACCTTCAGTTGGTATTGTTCATCAAGACAGTCTTTTCTTCCACAGCTCTAGTCTGTGCTGGACTACAGTATTCAATGTGGTCTCTTTTTTTCTAGATAGGCTGTGGTCTGAGAAATCAGTCACAGTGACTATTTTGTTGATTCAGTAAATACAACAATGTTCACATTGACTCAGTGACCACATAACGGTTCCTGTTTTGGTTCATTGTATGTGAACCATTCATACACTGTGATTCACTGTTAAAAAAATTTAAGCTGTTTATTCAAGCATTGCTAATAATCAGGTCTTGGATAAATGTTTATAAATTTCTAAATAGCTTTCAGCAATAAATATAAAAGATAAGTGCTGTTTAAGATATTGTAAAAAATATTTTTGTTTGTTTGAGAATATAGTATATAAATATTTAATATGAGTGGATTTCTCCTATCAAAAGTAATGAAATATATTTTGTGTTCCAGTGAGGCTATCTCATTCATACGGATTTAGTTAATAGCTTAATTCATCATCATCATTTAGCATCCACTTTCCATGCTAGCATGGGTTGGACGGTTCAACTGTGGTCTGGGAAGCCAGAAGGCTGCACCATGCCCAGTCTGATCTGGCAATGTTTCTACGGCTGGATGCCCTTCCTAACGCCAACCACTCCATGAGTGTAGTGGGTACTTTTTACGTGCCACCGGCACAGGTGCCAGACGAGGC
This sequence comes from Octopus sinensis, assembly GCF_006345805.1. Taxonomy (NCBI): domain Eukaryota; kingdom Metazoa; phylum Mollusca; class Cephalopoda; order Octopoda; family Octopodidae; genus Octopus; species Octopus sinensis. Next base: position 26,934,255 of record NC_043006.1, on the reverse strand, counting down.
TGGCAAACGGCCACGATTGGATGGTGCTTTTTACGTGCCACCGGCACGGAGGCCAGGCGAGGCTGATGCATTAAAAATACATTTGTTGCATAAAAAAGGTATACATATATCTCAGTGAATATTCATAGTTTAGGTTGGCATTAGGAAGGGCATCCAGCTGTAGAAACCATGCCAAAGAAAATTGGAACCTGTTGGGGCTCCCCTGCTTACCAGTTTTCAGTCAAACCGTCCAACCCATACCAGCATGGAAAACAGGCGTTAAATGATGATGATTTGAGAAAGTATGTGTATGATTAATTCCTCTACATTAATGGTCATCAATTTTGACATTTACACTTAAGATATTACTAATTTTATACTGCCTTACATTATGTATTATTAGTGGCATTAAGCATATCACTAATGCAAATAGAACACCATGCAAACTCTTCATTTGATTTTGATACTTCTGAATCTTCAGAAGAAATTATCTTCATTTTCCAGTGTTTCTTTAATGTCCACTTTAATGCCCAAGCTACCACATTTTAGGAATTCCACTATTCAGTAATAAGAAACCATACCAGAAAGCCTATATTGTTGTTTTTGTTGAGATTATACTCTCCCTCACAGGTTCTTAGGAACTTGCAATTTACCTTGACACTAAAAGGTTCTCCACTGATGCTCAAAAATATTGGAACATTTTTAATGCATACCTTTCCTTCTTGGGACACAAAACTCTACTTGTGAAGATCTGTTGAGGCAAGTGAAATCGAAATCGATAAAAAATCCATGGAAATTGTAGTTGTGATACCAGTGCTGGTGGTACGTAGAAGAACTATCCGAATGTGGCCGTTGCCAGCGCCACTCTAACTGGCCTCTGTGCTGGTGGCACGTAAAAAGCACCTACCAATCGTGGCCATTGCCAGCCTCACATGGTACCTGTGCTGGTGGCACGTAAAAGCACCCACTACACTCACGGAGTGGTTGGCGTTAGGAAGGGCATCCAGCTGTAGAAACACTGCCAGATCAGACTGGGCCTGATGCAGCCTCCTGGCTTCCCAGACCCCAGTCAAACCGTCCAACCTATGCTAGCATGAAAAGTGGATGTTAAATGATGATGATGATAATAATTCATAGCAAAATGATCATGACGCAAAAGTAATGGTTGTGAATGGCAAGAATGAAACAAGCAAAATAAAATTAATTTAAAAGGTGGGATTAGATCCTCTTATGTTCTTGTGGAATTGCGTGGCTGTTTATAATTTCATATTTGATCATTACAGAAAATGAATATTTATTAAATGTTTATAACAATATGTCAAACATATACTTAAAGGCTTTTTAGTTTTGTGAATTATATGACAACCTCATTAGTGCTGGTATCATGTAAAATGCACCCAATGCCCTTTGTGAAGAGGTTTGCATTGGGAAGAGGATCAGTTGTAGAAACTAAGCCAAAAATGTGACATTAAAGCACAGTACATTCCTTTGATTTTGTTCCTGTAAAATTGTAATAACTGGAAAATGGTGAATGAGGAGACAAAAACACTCAACAGACTGCACTCATTTTTCTCAAAGTACAACTAGCAATCTCTGTAACACCTCTACTGGAGGCCACCTAATTCCTTCTTCACTTCTCTTTATAATCTCTACCATGTGTCAACCCTCAAACATTCCTTTTGGAAAATGTATCCTATTAGAATTTTTTCTTACATGCATAAACTTGCAGAGATTAAGACTGAAGAGTTGTTTAGAACTTCCCTAAGCAAATAATTTTCAACATAGATACTGGGGATCAATATAGTCAGTTATTGAAATTTGTGGCATGTGCCTAACTGATACTAATTTATTGATCAAAGCTAAGGTTTCCCTTGTTAGCATTTAAACAAGTCATACCCATACTTATTGATGACTAACTTAACAAAGCTCATGTAATATGTTGTGGAGTTGTTGAAAATGTTTGTAGTATAATTCCAACATAATTATTTTCAGTTAGGCTAAACGTGTTTCCAGCAAATTAATATGTATAAAAATGAAATATATTACTGAATTGTTAAAACACTTGTTTGGATCAGGAAAAATTTTTAACACGTTTTTATTTTTTATTTATCAGGGACACCTTTAGTGTTAAACGTCCTCGAAGAAATGCCATTAAATCAATATCATACAGAGAGCCTGCATTAAACTTGTAAGTATAACTATTATTTAATAATGTAATTGCTATAAAAATGTCAATGAAATCAGGACTTGTAAAAGTTTTGTTCTGCTATATCTTATAACGACTTAGCCTCTTTTGTACAACTCAATTTACAGAGAATGGGTGAAGAGAGGAAGCTTGTCATAAAGTCTCACCTGTCTTCCAGTTGGTTTTATTTCAGAATAGCTGCACCTGTCATGGCCATCCAATCTTCATATTTTTCATATTTACTGTAACCAGGACTGCATTGTCCATAATGTCCTCCTTTCAGATGGGAAAATACGACAAGGAAATATGGTTACAAAGTTCACTTGTCAACTGCTCCAACCAATTGCTCATATCACTTACATTGTTTTAAGTTTCTTTTCCATATTCCCTGGCCACTGAGAAAAGTACATATTAAAAATCTCTCTCTCAATTTTCTAAACCAAGTGATATTACAGCACAGCATCACTTTCTTCATGAATTGCTTCAATTTCATTTTCACCACTACTGATAAAGGAAATTATTACTGCTAGAGTTTGTCTACCTGTATTTTCAATATTCTCCGCAAAAAGATAATCTTCAAATTTGTTTTCTAAGCTAACTGTTGTCAGTCATGTCTGTGTAAGTCATACTTGTTTTTTTTTTTCAAATTCACAGATGCATGAAGATCATTCAAATTTTGTTACACACTAAATTTGATGATGATAAAATAGGTGCAAGCATAGCTGTGTAGTTGCAAAGTTTTCTTTGCACTTATTTGGTCTGAAGCATTTTGGGCAAAGTCTTCTACTATAACTTCATGCTGATCAATGTCCTGCAAATGAAATTCAGTTGCCAGAAGCTGTATGGAAGCTTATTGTGTGTGTGTGGTGTGTGTGTGTGTGTGTGTGTGTGTGTGTGTGTGGTTGGTTGGTTGACTAAAGCCTTGTAAATGAAACTGGGTAGATGGAACCCTGTCATACTGTACCTCTTCTTGGGTAGTAAACCTACTTTATAGTCTCTTGATACCACATTTGGGTGTTTTTAGCAGAGTTCACTCTGTTATAAGCAGGTCACTGGTCGAGGATAACTTGATGTCTCCGTTGTTTGCCCTACCAGCCTCAGAGGTTCTGCAAAAGTCATGGCACAGCCTTTTTACATATCTTGACATAAACACTATTTGAGCTGCAGTGACATTTGTTTATGACTCCTGTGAACAACACAGCCTGTAGCTTAGTAGTTTTGTTGGTTTTGATGTATGAAGATCAGCGCAATGAAAATATTTGAAATGCAAGTAAGGTTGGCAACTGGAAAGCTATGTGACCATAGAGTATTGCCTCAATAACTTGTCTAACTCATTTAAACATAAAAAAAGTTGGCATAACATTGATGATAACCAAAATGGGTAGCTGAAAGTTACTTGTACCAATTATAACATTTTTTTATTGGTTAATATAAGAAATTTCCATTGTGACTAAATATGTAAACCAAGAATATAAAATTATATTGAAGGGCCAATCACATTGCTCATGATATCTATATATATATAAAACTGTAGTTGTGTGAGTGTCTGTCTCCTACGATTTAGATTCCTAACTACTCCCACATTTTGCGGTGCAGTTTAACCAAATTCGGGTATCTTATAGTCGTGATTCATATCGAGCCCGTCTGGGTATTAGCGCGCGTCTACGATTTAAAAAATAATTTAACATCATTTTTTATTCTATTTTAACGCATATTTTTTCGTGTGTCGATGGCGGCGGAGTTGGCGTCCACGCTCACACCTGTGTTGCTTCTCCCCCTTCTTCCCTCCCTCGTGAAGCTGTGGGGAAGGGAGTGTAAGGAAATTAACGTCGTAAAGCGTTGTCAAGGAGACCAGCGTTCTTTTAGAACAACGACTTTATGGCTTGAAGACACCAAAACAGAAATGGCTAAGAAAGCCCGAATTGGCATCTATAAGGGAAGTAACTCTCTAAAAATGCTTATATAGTTATTTCCCTTACAAACCCGAGCAACGCCGGGCGATACTGCTAGTAATGTTTAAGAGACTATTGAAGCTGAGTTACTTTACTTCAAAATTAGAATTTGGAACAGTGAGTAAGATGAAAGCTAAATCATTTGATATTTGCAAATTAAGAGTGGGATTATTGGTATAGCTTAATTTTTCTTTTATGGTTTTGTCAGAAATAGAAGATCTGTTACTTTTCAGGGCCTTTGATACTGGTGGGAGGAAGAAAAGAACTTATTTTCAGATTGATAACATGGTTCAAATGATGGTGGCAATAGACATTTATACACACAAGCTGCATATAGATTGTGAATCAAGGGTAAAAAAACAACAACTTAGAGCACAATCACATCATATATTTTATCCAAGAATAAAATAAATAGATAAAATGCTTTTGTGGATTCCCATGATTCTCTGTTACCATCCAGTTCCATTATTATGAATTTGAGCTTGAGTTATAGTGAATCTTTCCAACCATGGATGCCATTCCTATGGATGCATTTTAGCTACTCTTGATAGAAGTTGCTGATCCTGACCATTGATCTTCTAGGATTTCTCTACTCGGCATCAATGTAAGAAGCACCATTGGCTCAGTTGAGCTCTTTCACTCCCTCTTCACAATCCACCATGCTACAGTCCCATGGGTGCTATACCTTGCCAAGGGGCAACCTGTAACTGTGCTGGGCATGGTTGTCACTCTGTGAGGTATTGTTACATAAAATAAGATATGAAAAAAGAAGGAAAATCAGAATGATGTAATAGATATGAATTAAGGAAGTGGTTAAATTAATTTAAAAAGGGATGGCAATCAGAGCAAGATGTAGTCATTTGGGACAAAATGTAGTTTGGGTATGAGAAAGGGTAAGGTGACATTTCTGTTTAAAGATTTTTGCCTGTATTTATGGCTTAATCAGAGGTGGAAGGGAGTGTTATGACTTTTGATGAACCTCTGAGGTTAGTGGGGTAGGCAATGTAGATATCAAGCTATCTTCAGACCAGTATCCTACTTGTAAATAGAGTGAACTCTGCTAAAAACACCCAAGGACAAGGTAATGGTGTTAATCAAGGCTACCACCCAAAAAGAGCTACAATGTTTCTAGCCAGGTACGAAGGAAGATGGCGCAGACAAATAATGGTAAATTGCTGCTGGTACCTCTGACGACATGATTGTTATCATACATCATTGTTAAACGTCTGCTTTCCATGCTGGCCTGGGTTGGATGGTTTGACAAGGAGCTAGACTGCAGGGATTTGCACAAACTCCAGCTGTCTGTTGATGCATAGTTTCTACAGCTGGATGTCTTCCCTAACACCAACCACTTAAGAGTGTGCTGGGTGCCTTTTATGTGTCACTGGCTCCTGAAAGGACAAGCCTGTATATGTGGAAGACAGCAATTTTACTTAGCTTGACATGCCTTATCAAGGACAGCAAATCACCACATCTCCTGGTCCCTTGTCATTTCCTGAGTGAGGCCCAACATCCGAAGATCCTTTCTCACCACTTCGTCCCATGTCTTCCTGGGTATACCCGTTCTACAGGTACCCTCCACAATTAGAGCTCAGCACTTCTTTACTCAGCTGTCCTCATCCATACACATCACCTGACCAAACTAGCACAGTTTTCTCTCTCGCACACAACATCTGGTGCCTCTTATACCCATTTTACCTCTTAATTCATTTACACTCTGTTGTGCATGCATACTGACATTACCCAGCCAGTGAAGCCTGCTAGCTTCATTTCTTTCAAGTCTTCGCAAATCCTCTGTAATCATAGCCCATGTTTCACTGCCATGTAACACAGCTGTATATACACAGGCATCATACAGTCTGCCTTTCATTCTGGGGGAGAGGTGAAAGGCAGATTCTATGATGCCTGCATACATACAGCTATGTTAATCATACAAATTGTGTTTTTCTATGCCTGAAAAATGTTGCATTGTTTTTCTTTGTCCATTTTTAGGTTCATTTTTCCATGCCAGCACAGGTTAGACTAATATGTTACTGAAGTATTATTTTACAGCTGGCTATTCTTCCTCATGTCTCCCCATACCAGGTTTTCAAATAACGAATCTCTTGTTCCACACAGTTTCAAAAGCACGAAGGGAGCAGATGATTTATTGATGAAAGTGCTAACAACAACACTACTCAGATGCTATGTCTTTCATATAAGTGAGCACAGTTATAAGCAGAAACACACACACTCACTCAATCATTCACTCAATCATTCACTCACTCATTCTCTCAGCTGCTGCTGTCACTGCTTTCACCCTTTAGCATTCAGATTATTCTGTCAAATGTAAAGCTTATGTATTCACACCATGTAAAATTAATCTTGCATCATTTCATGACTTTGAGATTTCAATGATGTGATTGTTTATTTTTAAAATGACACAATAAGGTAGCTATGAATGACCACATCTGGCCAGTTTGAACATAAAATAGGTAGAATATTTTGGCCAGATATGGCCGGTCTAAACACTAAAGGGTTAAAAGTTTATGTGATTCAATTTTTAAAAATTTGTTTTCAGAAAGGAAGTTTTTTTTAATTTTTTTATTTTTAAAGAAATGTTAACAAAAGATAATGTTTTGTGTTCTAATCCCTCTTAATTGTCTAGCATTCTAAAAGTTTTTTAATTGTTTTTCATATTTAGGAAACTCCGGCAAGGTGATGAACTATTTGTGGCTAAAGCTCTTGAAAATGGCAATTTTGGTAAGGAAGATTAATTTTACTTTTAATCTCATGACATCAGTTGATGTAAATTTATACATGCTGTGTACATGTTTTAAATTGGATGGCATAAATATAGGTGGCCTTATCTGCCTTGTGTTTTTTTTGTACCGGTTGATGTAAATATCCACTATCACTCATGGAGTCAGTAATAGTCCACCATGCAAATTTCAAGGAATCTGATGGGTTTGTGAGGTTCATGTAAATATTTCCAGTTTGGTTCGAGGTATCTTCGTTGTAATAGTATAAAAACTGCATTTTGGTGATCACATCACCATTTCCATTATGGCTTCTTAGCAAATTTTATGCATTCAGCTAATTCTTCTGGTCCTTAACAGAACTGTCATGTCCAGCTACACCAGTTTCATTGAATTTATGGTCTTTGAATTCATCTTCATGTCCAGCTTCATGTTTGTAGAGAAAGAAAGACTAAAGTGTTGGCTGAGGATTGAAGGAAATGCTAGTGCATTGGATGATATGAGGGATGTCACTAACTTACCTTGTTGAATTGGATGATTAATTGGGGGAATTTTCACATGATGGGAATGGGAGTGTAGAGAAAGTATGTTTGGGAAGCATTTTGATGAGAGAATTGAGTGTAAAGTTGGGGTGAAAATAGGCCTTTTCAGCAAAAGTACCATTAACATATACTGGCATACGTATACTTTTGCCCACCTTTTAAATATGTATCTGAATTCTGTACGACTCTTCCACTCTTTCTTTTAGTTCCTCTCAGACTTCCTTTCTTTCCTCTTTTCCTTTTCTCACTCCCCTTCTTGTACAGGTCTTGGCTTTCTCTTTCTTTAATCTACCTACTTTTCCTCGTTTATCCCCCTTGTACCTTCTCCGTGTCCCTTTGATTCTCTTTCTCGTTCTCCCTTTAATTCTTCCACATGACTGGTGTTCGGCCAAGCATGATCTTTCTTTCTTGGCGTAACTGCTGGCCGCAAAGCATCTCTTATATTCCTTTCTCGTGAACGTAAGACTTTCATCTCTTACGTTCATCGATGTTCCAGCCCCAAAGCAGCTTTCACTCCACACACACCAGCTCCATTTGATTTGCCTCTATTAGTTGAAAGACATCTGTTATTTACTTGTCATTTGTAATTGTGTAACATTTTCTCTGTTTTTTTGTTGTCTTTGTTGTCATATACATTTGCTTGCATTCTCCCAAAATATTTAATACCCTTAGCTTAGATTTGTGGGGCCAACCAGATTTGAACAGTTCCGAGTGTAACCAGCCAAAGCTGTAAGGATAATCTGGAAACTTGACTGGGGAGAGAAGGCCATAAATGACTCTTCCTTGTTTTTTCCTGTTTGTCTGTGCATCGCTATCTGTCAAGATGTTTTACTGTAATCTGTTGCATTCTTGTTTTATTTTTTAGATTTCTATATACATATATACATGTGTGTGTGTGTGTGTGTGTGTGTGTGTCTATATATATGAGTTTATATCTATATTTGTTTGTATATATATGTGTGTGTATATATGTGTGTACGATATGTGATTTGCAAATGTAAATAAGAATTATATATAAATATAAAAAAAGTAAGATATGCAATTAAAAAATATGTATATATAAAGTAAAATTATACATATATACACATATAAAAAAACAAAGAAGATATATACATATTTACAGACATTTTGTTGGATGGCCGTTGACTGTTCAGGAGTTCATCCATTCTTTGACAGGTCTTATTTTTCATCCTACAAAATATCCAAAAACACCCTCCTCACCAAGAAAGCCTGGTGTGGTTGCCAGTTTAGTTGCTGACAACCTAATCATGCAACAGGTTGTACTGGTTTACATGTTACCAGTAGCAATCAAGAGCAACCTGACATAAGAGTCAGCGTAGAGAATCTGGTGTTGGGTTTGCTCTCAAGAATACATTAGCATCCTCCATTGCAGAGCTTCCAAGTGGTATATCTGAACGGATCATGTCATGCCGTATTAAACTGACAAATGGTAGGTTTCTTACCGTTGTCAGTATTTATGCACTAATAATGTCCCATTCTGATGAAACTGTAGGACAGTTTTATGACGATCTAGCTCACTTATTGAGGAAAGTACCAATTTCTTCTGACAAGCTGGTCATACTGGGAGATTTCAATGCAAGAGCTGGAAAGGACTGTTTCATGGCCTGTTTTAGGTTGACGTGGGATTGGAAAATGCAATAAAAATGGAGTAGCTCTTTTGATGTTTTGTACTGAGAATAATCTGGTTGTCACCAACACTCTGTTTAAGTAGAAAAATAAATATAAAACCACCTGGATGCACTCAAGACCTAAGCACTGGCATCTTATAGATTATATTCTGATCAGGAAACGTGATATGAAAGACGTTTCTAGCATTCGGGTCTTGAGAGGGGCAGAGAGCTGGACTGACCATCATCTAGTGCATAGAAAAACAGATTTTGCAGTAATGCCTAAAAATCGACAGTCGTGTCCTAATGTATCCAAAAAGTTAAATGTTGCAAACTTTAAATTATCAAGCAACTTACAAAGATTCCACAGTGCTATAGAAAGTATCAATCTTAACCCAAACAATCTATGGGAAGGTTTCAAAACAAAAGTATTTCAGGCTGCAAGTTCATCAGTGGGATTTAAATCTCATAAATCCAGTGCCTGTTTCTCAGATAGATCAGCAGAAATTCATGATCTACTTTTAGAAAAACATAACTTAGGCAATACACTTCTTTCTCAGTCCTTGAACTCCAACTCAAATGAAACTTACATAAAGCTGCAAAGGAAAGTGCAGACTGCTCTAAGGAAAATTAAACAGGAATGGTGGAATGATAGAGCAAAAGGGGCACAAGAAGCAGCTGATAGAAATGATGCCAAGGGTTTGTACTCTTATGTTAAGGAGGTATATGGCCCAAAATCTTCCTCAATAGCTCCAGTGAGAACAGTAAATAGACATTTTCTTCTGATTGACACCGCTTCTATTCATAAGTGTTGGGTAGAACATTTTTCTGGACTTTTGAATAGACGATCATCCGTTGACATGAGGACAATAGAAAAAATTGAACACCTTCCAGTTATAGAAGAGATGGTATTTGAACCAGCACTGAATGATATTTATTTAGCTGTGAATAAACTGAATAACAATAAGTCTCCAGGGTCTGATGGGATCTGTGCAGAAGTCTTGAAATATGGGAGTGACAAAATGTTTGAACTCTTAAATATATTAATTCCTCACTGTTGGAGAACTGAGAAAGTGCCTCAAGACTGGATTGATGCCATTTTAGTCTCCTTGTATAAATCAGGGCCAAAAGATGTGTGTGGTAATTTTCGAGGGATTTCGCTTTTGTCTGTGGTTGGAAAGGTACTTGGCTGCATTTTGTTAGAACGTTTAAATACCTTTATAGTTCCAAATATAGTGTCTGACTCTCATCGTTCCTCCAGGAGCACAGCTGATTGTATCTTTACTGTTAGACAATTACAAGAAAAGTACATTGAACAGAATCTTGCTCTATAGATATTATATATATATGTATATATAGATATTATATATATATGTATATATAGATATTATATATATGTATATATAGATATTATATATATATGTATATATAGATATTATATATATATGTATATATAGATATTATATATGTATATATAGATATTATATATATATATGTATATATAGATATTATATATGTATTATAGATATTATATATATATATATGTATATATATATATATATCCATCTGTTCATATATCTATACGTCTATGTTTCTATATATGTATCCATGTTTATATATCTGTATATATATATATATATATATCTCCATATGTTTAATATCTATACATTTACTAAATATGCCTCATTTAGATTGTTCTTGTAGAAAGGTTTTTACCTACCTCATCTAACTTTTTTTCTGTTAAATAATTCCATTTGCAGGGTTAATTAAATCTTAGTTCAAAGCTGTAGTTTGAAGTAACTCAAGTGCATTTGTTATACCTAAAATTACGATTTCCCCTTACCTTGTTTCTTTGCCATCATTTCATACTTTTTCACTAATATGTCATGTAACCAAAGTAATAAATCTTTAGTTATCAACAGACGTAGCAATTCTTTTATCTCTTTTTAACCCTAGTTACTATATAAATTGATAGCTTCACTATAAATAATGTACATAATTCCTTATCTCTTAAATATAGAACTATTACCTCTAATTAGCAGAACATATATCCAATTCTTCAGTGAAATCTGAAAACAGGCCATATCCCTCTCTCTCTTTCGGAGAGGCACAAGCACCTACACGCACATATACACACACGGCAGTAACTTCCACCTACCGAATTCAATCACAAAGCTCCGGTCAGCTCGGGGCTATAGTGGAAGACACTTGCCCAAAGTGCCACGCAGTGGATGACTAATATTATTCTTGGCAGAATCACTAGTGCGCTGGGCAAAATGCTTAGTGGCATCTTGTCCATTGTTACATTCTGAGTTCAAATTCTGCCACGGTCAAGTTTGCCTGTTATCTTTTTGGGGTTGATAAATAGTACCAGTTGAGCAGTGGCAGGTAGGGGTGTTGATCTCCACTTATCCTCTCCTCTAGAATTACTGGTCTTGTGCCAAAATTTGAAAATCTCAGATGTCCAGATGTATACAGAAAATGTTTTTTATTTATTGGTGAAAGAGAAATCTTACTGAAATTTTTAGGATTATTTTTATTCTTGGCTGTGTTCAACTTTAGATTTTTTTTTATTAAAGTTTGAAATTCTGCTCTAAGGATTGGGTTATACTGAACCCTGTCAAGAAGTAAGTTGAGAATATTTTTGTTATTGGTTTTTCTTAGAAATGTTTGAAAATATTCTAATGTGTAATGAAGCTCCAAACACTTTATTGCTTCTCTAGCAAATCTCTTATCAGGAATACAGAATCTTTGGGTTTGTTCCAAACTGCTATCACTTGATCTCTCAGGAACCACTTTAATTTCTCTTCTTTAGTACAACTTCTTTACCTTCTTTATCACAGGAAAGTGTTGACACAAATCCATCCTGATTGTTTCTGGTAGTTTTTCTTGTTATTGTATTTTTCATTTTGTTTTATTCACTTTCCCCGATTTTCTTTGTTTAGCAAATGCTTCTCAGTCTTCCGATTCATTCACACACTTTGACTTGCCATTCTAAATACTTCAAAACATGATTGTAAAACAGTGAAAAAAACCCTTAATGCTCACAACTACTTCAATTTAACCCAATATCTGAGTCATTGTTATCATTTAACATTCATATTTTATGCTGGCAGTGGTTGGAAGATTTAACAGGCTCCAGTGATCCATAGACTGCATCATGCTCTACATCCGCTTTAGCATATTTATAGCTGGATGCTATTCAATCACTTTACAGCAGTTTAATGCCCATTTTTCCATGCTTAAATGTGCTGGATGGAATTTGTCAAGGCAGATTTTCTATGGCTAGATGTCCTTCCTGCCACTAACCCTCACCTGTTTCCAAGTAGGTTACTATTTCCCCATGACCAGACATTTCTGCAGAATATTGGAAATGATGGACACTGCTTGCATGACACTGATGTTCATTTACAACTACCATACAATATCAAGGCAAGGAGACAGTAACACACACACACACACGCATACACAAACACACACATTTATACATACCGAGTGCATTCAAAAAGTATCTGACTTGTTTTTTCCTGCCAAAATTACTGCTGTATGGGTAAAATCCTTTGAATGGGAGGTGACACCATCCTTCAAATAGGCTGTGTCAATTCCCAGTTGTTGTGCTTAGAGTTTAGCAAGTAGTTTGCACTTCTAAGGTTTTTGTTTTTATTGAATGCATCAGTGCAGAGATATTGCATCGAGTTTTGCCAGAGACTTGATGTTCATGCTTAAACCATGCAGAAGATTCAGCTAACCTTTGGCAATGACACTAAGGGTAAAACTCAGATCAGTAAGTGGTACAACCACTTCAAACATGACTGCATCTTATTGGAGAGTGAGGCACACTTAAGCAGGCTTGTAGATACAAGCTGAAACAAGGACTCAATTGAGAAGGTTTGATGAATAGTCATGTGCAGGAAGGGTGGTGTCACATCCCACCCAAGAGATTTTGCCCATGCGGCATAAATTTTGATGGGGAAAATATCATATTTTTTTAATGCACTTCATGTACAAATATATGCAATGGGTTTCTTTCAGTTTCTGTCTACCAAATCCACTCACGAGGCTTTGATCAGCCAGGGACTATAGTAGAAGCTACTTACCCAAGGTGTCATGTAGTTGGATTAAATCTGGAACCATGTGGTTGTAAAGCAAACTTCTTACTACAAAACTGTATCTGCATCTTTAGAAATAAATTTTCTGATATTCTTATTGTATATGCTAAGATCATAATAAAGGGTGGGTGGAGGATAATAAAGAGCTGTCTCTAGGCAAAACAAGCGTATTTTTAATATGACTCAATGATTTTCTTCTTTTTGTAGTGTACAGAGATGAAGTGAAGAAACGTAATGTCCTTGAAAACGTAACCAATGTGAACTGAGGGATAGGAAAGTTTTCCGATTTAATATCTTCTGTTTTTAATATCTAGAATTTTACATTTCTTTTATCTATAGAACATTATATAAATAACTGTTGTGTATGCATTTTACCAAATAAATATAATTTATGTAGATCATGAGTTCATTTGTTTCTAATTACATATAAATGTAATTATATTTTTCTATTTACTAAACTGAGTGCATGAGTGGGAGCCAGTATCAGTCAATTTATCCCTTTTCGATTCCAACCTGGCTGAAACCACCTCTGGCTCTGTAGTACAAATGTCTTGTTTTCACAAGTTTTGAATTAAAATCTTCCACCAAACCTTAGTCACAATTTATGTTCGTAACACCAGCTTAATGATAAGTAAGTTATTTTTCTAAATCATTTGTTATATTTAAAATTAAGTGAAAGAAACACAGAACATCTCAAAATAAGGGTTAACAAGCATTCTGGGACCAGTTTGAATCTGCTGTTACTTGTAGTACTGTGGCTGCATAAAGGTTCTCTCACTATATCTTGGAGACCAATAAGAGTAGATTAAGCAGTATATGACATAATATGACTAGACTAACTCCATCTTTAATATACAGCAGTAGGCATTACAATTCTTAATCTCCTAAAAATAGTTGCCATATCTGCCTCAAATTACATGTTATGATTTTAAAAGGAAAGTCCAAGATATACTGCTTGATAAAAGACAGAATGGTTACACATGGAATGTTTTTCATTGTGTCTTCTGAATCAGAACTGTTCTGATCTCAGAAGAGTTTGGACTACATAACATTCAGATGGGGATATGAAATATCTAACGTGTTGGATATGTGAGTTACACCAAAGTATTTGACCAGCTATCACCAGATCACACAACAGAATGTAGGTAACTGTTCAAATGTATTTAAGATTATCCAAATGCATGTTTTTTTCTCTTATTCAATGTCAATCAAAGTATCGTTTCTGTGAGGAGGAGGAGTAGTAGTAGTGCTGCTGCTACTTTTTTTACTTCTGGGATCATATAACTCTCTACTTCATTTTGAGCATTGCTATAAATTGAATAGTGCCAGCCCCGTCTGGCACCTGTGCCAGTGGCACGTAAAAAGCACCCACTACACTCACGGAGTGGTTGGCGTTAGGAAGGGCATCCAGCCGTAGAAACATTGCCAGATCAGACTGGAGCCTGGTGCAGCCTTCTGGCTTCCCAGAACCCAGTTGAACCGTCCAACCCATGCTAGCATGGAAAGCGGACGCTAAATGATAATGATGATGATGAAAACTGTCAAAAAAAAAAAAAAAAGTAAAACAAATATACAAAAGACCTCTGTACGTTAACTCCAAATTCAGTTTATTCTTTTGATTAAAAACATTTGAAATACTTGAGTCTAAAAGGATCTCAAGTTGTTGCATTTTCTATTTTTATCAAGTATTTTATTCATTGTAAATAAAGAAATTTAATTCGTTTGTAAAAATTATGTACTATTGCTAGAATTATTAAAAGAAAGCAATGTACTTTATGGGAATTATTTTAAAACAGTGTTCATCTTGCTTCTGTTTAGTATGCATTGTAAATGAAAATTTCTAATTTTCTGTAATGCAGCATTTTATGCTTTAAATATTTCCTTTTAAAACTCAGCATTTTCCAAACAATCTTGTAGCTTTTTCTTTGTCTTTTATCAGCATATTAAACAAAATTATTTTCCTTCTTTATGAAATATACTCTTGACTTCATTTAGTTCATCAAAATAAACATTTCCTAACCAACATAAATTGGAAGCATATTAATATTACATGATTTCCTGTAGCAGTAATCTTTCCCATCTTCATAACTTCATTGAATACATGATCAACACACCCACCCTTCTATTGTGAGGGTTACTTAACCCTTTAAAGATTGGGCGTGGCTTATTGACACAACAACCTCTCTTCCACAGAGGACAGGTGTCGCTTATTGACACACTACTGAATTGTGAAGAAAAGTATATAAGCCACATTTGCGTTAAAAGCTATTTGATTATCATACTCTTTACTCGTTTCAGTCATGTGACTGTGGCCATGCTGGAGCACTGCCTTTGGTCGAGCAAATCGACCCCAGGACTTATTCTTTGTAAGCCTAATACTTATTCTATCAGTCTATTTTGCCAACCTGCTAAGTTACGGGTACGTAAGCACACCAGCATCGGTTGTCAAGCAATGTTGGGGGGACAAACACAGACATACAAACATATACACACATATATATATATATATATACATACATATATACGACAGGCTTCTTTCAGTTTCAGTCTACCAAATCCACTCACAAGGCTTTGGTCGGCCCGAGGCTATAGTAGAAGACACTTGCCCATGGTGCCATGTAGTGGGGCTGAACCCGGAACCATGTGGTTGGTAAGCAAGCTACTTACCACACAGCCACTTTTTTTTTTTTTTTTTGTCCCACACGAAAAGACTTGCTATTTGTACTTGGCCTTAGAGGGTTAAGCACTGCTATAGGCACTTAAAATCATTGCAACAATAGTAATATTTTGGTGATCCTCCTCTTACATGGAGTTTTGAATATTACTAGCTATAAAGCAGAAGTTGAGCTAAGACATTTGGATGTTCATACAGCTAGCAGACAAGCAATGGCTATCCTCTAAGCAGTTAACTAAAGAAAAGTGTCCATACTGAGAGTACATCAAAAGAAAGCACCAAATTTCTCTACTGTCATATACAAAGTTGAGTCTACTTTGATCTTCTCAAAGTGACAACAAATCTAGTATATATCCAGAAATTAAGCCTTAACAAGATTAAACATGTGAAGCTAGATCTATCTAAAAGAAAGAAGATACAAAAATTATGAGTTGTTAAATCTGAAGGTTTTTTTTCCCTTTAAACTGAGACAATAAATGAAATATATAAGTTGAGTTTAAATAAACTATATTATAAATTAGATTAGATTACACTGGTCTGTAACAATTTTGCTTCTTTGTAGGTGAAAGCAGTTTGTGGAGAAGCTAATTTGAGGGTACTGATTCCAAATAAGCATCACCCTAGTAGAGATGTGAATTTATCAATTACACTGGCCAAGAAATTCTAACATTTTATCTGCTGACCTAAGTTTGAGCTGGTTTTGGAGTAATTTGGGCTCACTGAGTTTTAAAATGGCAATAGTTTTTTTGTATCATGTCTAGTTTTTTTTTTCTACGGGCTGGCCCATATTGGCCCCATCTGTAGCTTCATTTTTGAAATGTTTGAATTCCCCTGACTCTTTTTGTTACATATGTGGGTGTTTTACAGTACCAAGTCAAAGGATGAATGTCAATGACATGGTGAGAAGATCCTACTTGGCTTAAAGATTAAAGTTGGTGATCAGGATAAATTGTGGACCCACACAATGTATGTAAACCATATGTCGAAAATGTACACCCATGGACAAAAGGCACAAGGAAACAACTAACATTTGACATTCCTATGATATGGTGGGAGCCAAAGAACCATGTAAACAATTGCTACTTTTGTCTCGCAATGACTTGTTATAGCAACAGAACATGACAGAAAATAAGTTACCCAAATCTGGATTCAGCAATTCATCCAGTGCTTCACTCAAATGGAATACCAGTACTTGCTTTCAAGGATCTGCCTTGAGTGCAAAGTGAAAGTGATATATGTGAAGTAGATGACAATCATAAAGATGACAGTGATACAGACTTTGTAGAAACATTCAACCAAGGAACATGGAAACTTCAACCAGGCAGAACTTAATCATTTAGTTAGATCTAGGAGTGTCAAAAGGGTTATCAGAACTGTTAGCTTCTAGGTTTAAAGAGAAGAATTTGTTGCAGAAAGAAAAAAAACGTGACTTTTTATCAGAACAAGGAAAAGGTTCTCTTGATATTCTTTACAATTGGAAACAATTTTGTTTACTGTTGTGACGTGGAAGGACTGTTAAATGTGTTGGGTGTTGAACCATATGATCCTAGTGAATGGAGGCTTTTTATAGATAGTTCAATGAACTCTAAAATGTGTATTACTCTATATGGAAACTTGTTTGGTCCACTTCCTATTGGTCACTCTTTACACTTAAAAGAGAATTATGATCACATAAAAGATGTATTAAATTTACTTAAGTATGATGAACACAAATGGGTCACGTGTGGATCTTAAAATGGTCAACTTTTTACTTGGTCAACACGGAGGGTATACAAAATATCTGTGTTTCCTGTGTTTATGAGATAGCCAAGTGAGAGACAAACATTGGGAATATAAACTCTGGCCAGTTAGGAAGTTTGATTGTTGGGGAAAAGAATATCATACACCAACCATTTGTTGAACAAAAGAAAATCATCTTTTCACCCCTTCATATTAAACTAGAACTAATGAAATAATTTGTCAAAGCTCTTAATGTGGAAGGTAACTGTTTCAAATTCATATGTACATTTGCTGGTGTTTTTGATGGGCCACAGATCAGAAAGTTAACAAAATGCCAGAATTTTGCAAGCTTGATGGCTGACATAGAAAAAAAGAACATGGGATTCATTTGTGACTGTTGGGAAAGGATTTTGAGGGCAGTGAAAAGGTTGAAAACTACAAGGATTCATCTTTCAGGCTGCAACATGAGCATAAAGCTTCATTTCCTCAATAGCCATCTCAGTGGATTTCCTGCTAATCTTGGAGACACGAGTGATGAGCATGGTGAGCGTTTTCATCAAGCGGAGAGATATCAAGGCCAATGGAACACACATGTGACAGCAGACTACTGTTGGAGTATTCAAAGAGACTATGTAGACATGAAATACTCCAAGTGAAAATTTGTTCCATGAATATGAAGATATATGTATGATGGTTTGTGCTTTATCCATCATATTAGAAAATTAACAAAGTATTTTGTAAAAGGTGATGCTATCTTCCATTTCCCATTTATAACTTATGGTTTGAAGCTATAAGACTTAGTAAACTATCCTGACCCAAGTAAATAATTTATACAGTACATCAAAAAATAGAGGTATGCTATAGAATGCAAGCCTGATGTGTTAGGTGGGAAAATGGGTACCATATTTGGAATCAGCATCTCAAAATTAACTAAAAACAATCATAAAACTGAAGTCAGCAAAAAATGTGTTGACCAGTGTTATTGGCATTTAAAAAAATTAGTTGGTATTAATTCATTTCAACCCATTCTATTCATTTAAAATTCAAGTAATATCTTACAAAGCCTATATGCTACAACTGTTTAGTTGCTATATTACAATGAAAGAATCAAAGAACAATTGCTAGGTAATAAAGACAAATAGTTACATCAACTATAAAGCATATAATACAGAGTAGTTCAAGAAAATGTTTTCCAGATTAACTCCCTAAAACAAAGAGTATCTGACAAAGCTTTTTGAAAGAGAAAGTTTCAACTCATAACTGCTGAGAATGGTCGTAAACCCCTTGAAAAGAATAACCTGTAAACTTTGAACAGTTGCAGGAGTAGAACAGTTCTAAATGTTGGTTTCTTAGTTTTCCCACGTTGGCTAACTCAATTCAAGACACGTTTCCTTATTTACTTCTGCTTGGATCTTCTAATACTTAGACCTATTGAAAATTAAATTTTATATTGTATTCATGTATTTTTGAGTGAAATTGAGTAGTCAAAACAAACCAAGGCTTCTCACTTTGTCAGTTTGCTTCATACATCTGAGGCAATGGACCAAAGGTAAAAGTTTAAAAGAATGAACTTCAGTGTGCTAATGGACTGGACTAGAACTGACAAATCATCATGAAGATTGCTATTTTTGTATGGTTGATATTTCTGGACATAACCTCAGGACTAATTTGTAGACAGATTACTCAAACTTGCCATTAGAATTGTACTTTATTATGTCAGAGTACCTGTTCTTGCTATAAGTTAGATGTCATCAATTTGAGTGTTGCATGTAATCTGCTGAAACATAGTTACTCGAATTAAGTTAGGACATAATTTAAAGACTTCAGCAGAATTATTGGGATCCATGCTGAAGTTTTTGTTAACATAGAGAAAAAAAATCTGTTGCAGTTCTCTAGTATGGAAGATGACATTATTTATTGTAATGATATTAATGGTTTGTTAAATGTGATGGTAATATGAATCAAGCAACTAGTAACTTTTCATTGACAGCTCAAAGGCCAG
This sequence comes from Octopus sinensis, assembly GCF_006345805.1. Classification (NCBI taxonomy): domain Eukaryota; kingdom Metazoa; phylum Mollusca; class Cephalopoda; order Octopoda; family Octopodidae; genus Octopus; species Octopus sinensis. The sequence goes on along the minus strand of NC_043006.1, from coordinate 26,914,727 downwards.
TTTAATGTGTTTTGTGGAGCAATGGAAATGTATTTAATTCTGTACCAGCTTGTCACTCAATACAATTAAAAGGAAGTTATGAAACCATGAAAGTTGTATTGAAAAAGCTCAAATACTTCAAATACCTGTTATCGTTAGGCCTAACTCATCGTAAAGTAAATACCACCATGACCGATATCCAAACTACAGTGGAGAAGGCTAGTCACTGGATTTGGTTAAAAAGAGACGATGAGCGATGGCTAGAGGAACATTGAGCTGTATTTAATAACCAGTTGATCTAGTAAGTAGGACCTCATATTAGTGAGGTGCGCAGTGATGCTGTCAAGAGGCAAGCTCCAAAATGGCATGCGGAGTTCTTGATGGTAGCACTTGCGTGTGCAAATTGTTTAAAAAACATGTAGAAATCTGAAAGTGGTTTACAAGCTGCTCAATTGAAAAGCAATTACACTAAATTTCTTTGTTGTTTGTGTTTATGAGACAAACTCAAGATCACTGTGTAAGAAAGGAATGGTTGGGAAAAAAGATTTTTTAAAGCTGGAAAACATCTTGCTGGGTTTCACGAAACAATTTGATAAAGTTTAGATTTCTTTTTCCAAATATTTACATGGAGAATTTCCTACTTTAAGTTGAAAGAAATTGAAAGCAAGTATCTTAGACAGGTCTAATATAAAGTATTGATCAAAGATGAGCTATTTACAAGTTTACTTAAACCTATTGAGAAAAAATTCCTAGATAACATCAACAGATGTGGATGACCCTTTGTGCAACAAAAGATACAAAATCTATGAATATCAGGTGAATTAGTTCCTTTTTCTTTTCCAGAAGTGAGGATGTAGTTTGAATATCAAAGTGCATTTCCTCAACAGCTATTTAAACTGCCAGTTAAGGAGCTGTTGGTGGAAACACTCTTTGCATTTCACTAAGACACAGAAAGATACCAGTGGTGGTGGAATTTGAACATGATGGCAAACTATTGTAGATGCCTAATAAGGAAACATAATAGAAGTGACTATGTCTAAGAATCCAAGAAAAGAAAGCTGCTGCTTTAAACAAACTAGCTTTGTTTTCATACTAACTCTACATCATCAGATATAAACTCAACACGAAATGGATGAAATTTGTTGACTGGAAAATGCATTTCTTTGGAGAATGTAGCACTATTTATTATTGTGTTATTTCAGTGATACTGATGTATTTTATTGACAGATTTCATGGGTGGATAGTGCAACATTTTATAAAGTATCTAATTTTTATACATATTAGCCTAAAATATGTACCTCAATGTTGCCAAAAGGGATTATATTCTTCCCATAAAACAGCTAAAATGACTGTACTAGCACAAGATAATTATAACTTCTAATACATGTACTTTTTTATTGCTAACATTTAACAGTTTGAAATCAACAACCCCAAATTAGATAAGATAGATGCCTTTCATGGCAAAAGCAAAAAGTTTCTACTTTAAAATGCAGCCCAGTGTTATATAATAGTAAAGTATGAGCCTCATAAATCTGAAGAATGGTGACTGGGGCTGATCACAAAACATCTAATTAACACAACAATATAGAGATAATGAGAAAGGCTGTCCAAAAAGGAAGAATTAACTTAGTTGAAAAAGAGAGTATTAGCAATAGTTGCATTTGTTTCATATAAGAGGAAATTAGAGCATACTCATTTTTGGCATGTAGTATTCCTCCTAGATAAGCAGTGCTTATAGTGAGAATTCTACTCTTTTGGTTATACTGTGGATGTAATATTGTAATATCAACGGGACAGTCTAAGTTTGCAGTTTGATAGTGACTATAGAATTAGATTAGCATGTTCATACCTTTTTCAAAAATAGTAAAATAAAATTGAGAATTGAATAGAGGGATAAAAACTACAGTAAAGCATTTTTAGTCTGGCACAGCCATTTCTGTTATCTCAAGTATTAAATACTCCCTCATCACAAAATCTCCAAGAGCTCAACTATTTATATTTCATATACCTAATAAATTATATATATATATATATATGTTAAATTCCTACATGTACTACTAATACTAAGATTTAGAAAATAATAAAAGAATATGACCAAAATTAATAAAAGAAATAACATTTTGATAATTATCTGCTTTACTTGGTCTGCTACTTTTTGGAATTATTTGTTTTACAGCAGTCTAGTGTCATTCTAATGTACATGTGTTTTTGATGTCCTGGATTGAATTTCCACTTGTCTCATTTACCTGATCTTTGCTTAGGCAACAAACTTCTACTGCTGTAATTTCTCTATAAAGATAAGAAAACATTTAAAATAAAACAAATTTTAACAGTATTTCTCAACAAAAAATTCATGAGCATTGTTCAAATTCTGTGATTCTGACACTCAAACAGGAAAAATAATATGAATTGAGGGAACAAGCTTAAAAGGGCCAATGGTACACATCAAGGGTGATGTACTGAATGATGAATGCAAACATGAGTTAAAATTTTTTTGAAAAAGTTAAGAATTTCATGAAATAAGTTTACATGCTTAAGAGGAAATCTGATTTTTGTTTGCAGGCTAGGGAAGAGCTGCTGACAGGTTTTGAACCCCATCAGCATAACATGGTTTTGTTTAGTTTTCTTTCTCTAAAATTTTGTTTGAGAATTTTTTCATGTACATCATTTGATTTTGGTACATCACACTGTAACCTATTTTAACATTTAAACAGCATCTGTCACAAAAATTGAGCTGGTAAAATCTCCACATATGACAATGGTGCTTATTCATTACTACTTTTCCTAAGTTACCAATCACTACACCTATAATAAACATAAAAATTTCACTCATAGAATGTGTTCCATTAGCTGGAATTGAAATACATATATATTTATAGGTGCAGGCATGAGTGTGTCATTAGAAATTTGTTTCCTAACCTCATCATTCCAAATTTAGTCATACTGTGTAGCGCCTTGTACTTTAGCAATGGGCTGACCAAAATCTTATGAGTGGATTTGGTAGACAAACTTAAAGAAGACTGTCGTGTGTGTGTGAATATGCTTGTGTTTCTTTGCTTTGGCATTGCATGATAGTTGTAAAATTATTGTTATTGTCATACCATCAGTGAAATTCACTTTCAGTATTCTGCAAGAAAATGTCCTTGCTTGGAAACAGATGAGGATTAGCAAGAGGAAAGGTGTCTGACTGTAGAAAATCTGCTTCAACAAATTCTGTTCACTCCATGCGAGTATGGAAAAGTGGATATAAAAATGATGATGATAAATATACATACACAAACACACACACATAGGTATGATATAGATAGATAGATATATGTAACTTCTACACACATACTGATAGAAATGGTAAGACAACAAAAGAATGAAAGAGACCTCAATATTATGTAAATAGAGGAATTTATCTGTAAATGTAATATGTGACAATTATTCGGTAGCCATGATAAAACAATAATTTCCCTTTGTTTAACAGTCATTTTCATAGCATTTTTTTCCGATGGCTGGATAATTGAAGAGTTGGCAGCATGGGTTTCTGGCCAGACATCCAAAACTTGGAGTTTTATCATGGCTACCAAATAATTGTCACATATTACATTTACAGATATATATATATACACACACACACATACCTGTAGATATATGTACATACACACACACATACATAACATATATATATATAAATTATATTCTGTTCAGAACATAGCATAGTACAAAATAGAGCTCATTCACTCTTAGAATTACCAAACAGCCAGTAGTATAATATACTTCCAAGTCTAGATTTGGGCATTTTTTGTGTATGAAAATAACAATGGGATTGAGTGACTCAGCTCAAGTAACAGATATCATTGGAATCTTCCTCTTATTTCAGATCAAATCCAAATTCCCACTGATAATGGGAAGTCTGTACAAGGATAATGCTCTTTTTCTAATGAAAACTGTACAAAAATAAAGATAGAAATATATAGAAAAGAACTCCATATGTTTTTTAGACGTTTTGGCCTTTCTGTAACCATAGACAGTAATTACCATAAGGCAAATTTTCTAGATGCGACTTTTAATTTGGAAAGTGGCCTATATGAACCATACCGAAAGCTGAATGAGAGCTTAAGATACATAAATGTAAATTCCAATCACCCATCATCCATAACTAAGGGAATAATTAAGAATACAGCCACCAGAATATCAAGATTATCAGCCACAGAGGAAATATTCAACCAATATAAACCATACTACAATGAAGCACTAGTTAGGGCCAGATATAAAGGAAAAATCAAAGTTTGAAAATAACGTAAACCCAAATAACAATAACACAAATGCACATAAGGTAGAATACACACAAAACACAAATGACATCAACAAACGAGTAACAATAAAAAAGAGAAAACACGAAGAAAAACTGAAAGGAAGAAAACAGATATAACCCAAAAGAATAGAAATAATTGGAATACAGACACACATAATCACAACAACATACAAAATAGGAAGAAGAAGCCAAACAAAAGGTACAAAAATTTGGAGGTCGTATGGTATAATCCAATTTTTGGACTGCAAATATCATCCAAGACAGGTAAGCAATTCATTGCAACATTAAATAGATACTTCCCTGAAACACATAAATACTACTATTTATTCAACAAACACACAGTGAAAATATTGTATGCAATATCTTACAACATGGAGTACTTCATACATAAATAAAACAACAGGAATTTAAACATACAAATGATGTTGTCTGCTGGCAAAGAACAAACAAATCAAAACATCACAGGATTTAAGACCAATAACAAAAATAAACCAAAGATAGACCATAATAACTCAGATAACGTACAAGACGGAGGTAATAAAATTAGAATGAATCATCGAAAAAGATGCAACAAAAAAGACAGCCAATTCCAGAATGCTTTAGACACTAACAATCAAATAGAACATCATGAAAACAAAATCAAAAAGTTACCAGATAAACATAAATATAATGATAGTACAAATAACTGCATATGCTGTAGAAAATCTACTTGTCCGCTCATGAACCAATGTGTCCAAAAAACATAATATACAAATGCACAATCTCCACATCCCAACATAGATATACATACATAGATGCCTTGGAAAACCAATTCAAAGTCTGTTATCACCACTACATCTCGTCATTCGATAAAATAAACAGATGACACACAACTTCACTGGCAGACCTAATATGGAGACTGAAAGAATCAAAAATTAAATACGAAATAAAATGGCCAATAATAAAAAATGCACACCTATGTAATTTGCTGTCTGGTAAATGTGACCTTAGCCTTGAGGAAGCATTGAGTATACTGCTGAGTAATAAGAACCTAGTAAACAAACACGACGAGAAAGTTCCAAGGTGTAACCACTGCACCAAGTATGCATTTTCAAGATGTATAAAAATAATAATTATAATTCAGTCCCCCGCCATTCTTCTCATCCTATATGTATATGTATATACCTAAGTACATACATATATGTAAATAAATGTATGTCTGTGCATGTATTTGTTGACTGCTGTATGTATATAAGTATGCATATATATATATATATATATATATGGGGATGCCCAGAGATGTATATGTATGTGTATATATTACATATGTAAAGTGATTGTATATGTATGAAGGTATATATATGAGTGTATCTGCGTGAGTATATGAGCATGTATACATGAATATACAGGGTGCGTAAGGTATTTGAGGACAGATTTATGTTTATAAAAAAACAGATATATAATATCTTTATTTATCAAAAAATGCTATGAGGATAAAAATAAGCCTTCTTTTCGATAATAAAGCCACTTTCAGCTTCAACAACTGCTTCTATATGAGATCTAAATTACCTAAATGCTTGAATCAAGTGGTCCTGATTCATTTTGGACATTACTCTGACTATGGCAGCTTTCAAAGAATCTTTGGTATTATGGGCATGTTCATTGACTTCTCTCTCAACAATGCTCCACATGTAATAGTCCAATGGATTGCAATCTGGGGAATTAGGAGGTCAAATATTAGGGGTTATGTGATCATGAAAATTTTCAGCCATCCATTCCTGTGTTACTAAAGCCATGTGTGATAGTGCAGAGTCTTACTGAAACACGTATGGCCTTCCATTGCATATATTGTCTATCCAGAGCTTCATAATTATTTCCAGGACCTCAATGTAGGTGGCAGTTAACTCTAAGGCCTTGTGGAAAGGAGTAAGGAGGCATCACATGTCCTTCATTGCAGACAACCCTTAAAGCCATGACAGTTGCAAGAAATTTTGTATGCATAACACTTGGAACTTCAGAAGGGTTTGCACATAACCATCTGTCATTTCTTCTGTTAACTTTTTGATCTTTGTTGAAGTTTTTCTTGTTTGAGAAAAACCAAATCAAATCTTCTTCTGCTGGATTTTTCAGTTTGTTTAAGAACCATTTAGATCTGATGTAGTGATTTTCTTTTGCTTTTTCTGACAAATTGACCATACCTCATCATATAAGACCTCAATGTCTTTGTGGACATCTGATGTCTTTGTGGACAACATTTTTCACTGTTCCTTCTAACACATGGAGATCTTTTGCAATTCACCTCATGGACTTTCTGAGATTGTAATCAATGGTCTGTTGAACTTGCTGGATAAATTCAAGGGTTCTGATGATTTCAGAGCATTTAGAATGCTTTTTATGCTTTGATACTGGTGATATGTTTCCATCTTCAGTCTCTAGCTCCTTACAAACTTTATAGACGAAAGATCTGGCAACTTTTAAAGATCGAGATATTTTAAAATCACTATGCTCAGCCTTTATAACCACAATAACAGCATGTTTCTTCATTTCTTGAGCAAGCTGAAGGTGTGCCGTTATTATTTTCTGAAACAAAGATTATACAGAGTTAGCAAAAAATGCAGCAATGACCCCACAAAATTATGTCCTCAAATGTCTTACGCACCCTGTGTATATGGGAGAGGGTGTGGGTGTCTCTGAACCACCGAATACTGAAGGTCGGACAATAAAATTTCATATGTGCAGCCTAACATGCAGAACAAAATAAACAGGCAATACATCCAATACCAATCAGAGCAGGCGTGCAAAAGCACGTTAACAGCAAGCAGAATCAAACTACCAGCATCTACTAAATCCAAACAAGGCAGATGGATATGTTAGAATCAAAGTCGAAGGTTTTGTAACTAACAGGGACAGCAATTGAATATCACCAGAAGAAATACAACTCAATCCCATTATACAGGTAAACCATTGCATAATTAAATTCCTGTATATATGAAGAACTATGCTGTATGGAAACATTTGTAGTGATTAAAAAATAATTGTCCAACTGTACTCCTCCTATCTTATTCAATTATATATATATATATATATATATATAACAATTGCAGCGTGGAAGGTGTTTATAAGCCATTTAAGAAACACACAAAAGCCGTTCGATTCACTTCAACATTTAAGTTGAATTTGTCAAAATATTTTCGTCGCTAAAATCCACGACCTGTTCACTGACAAAGTCCGTGCTGCATCTAAGAAAGTAACAGTTAGTTCGTCATATATATGTACGTATGTATGTGTGTATGTATGCATACATGTGTGTATGTATGTACGTATGCATGTACACACATACGCCTGTGTATGCATGTATGTATGTATGTATGTATGTATGTATATATGTATGTGTGTGTATATGCACGCACATACACTCTATAAAACATAAAGCTATAAACCTGTAGCGATGGATGAATGTAGAGTGACCACTCATCACAAAGCTATCAAATTTCAACTTCCTACGGCCGAAGCTAGAAAGTGATTTATGACGCTTACTCCCAAAACTATACCCTAAAATCTATTATCAGATTTTTATCTCTATATCACAGAACTATTGTTTTACTACATACGCACATACATACATACATACGCACAATAGTAAAACAATAGTTCTGTGATATAGAGATAAAAATCTGATAATAGATTTTAGGGTATAGTTTTGGGAGTAAGCGTCATAAATCACTTTCTAGCTTCGGGGGCCGTAGGAAGTTGAAATTTGATAGCTTTGTGATGAGTGGTCACTCTACATCCATCCATTGCTACAGGTTTATAGCTTTATGTTTTATAGAGTGTATGTGCGTGCATATACACACACATACATATATACATACATACATACATACATACATACATACATGCATACACAGGCGTATGTGCGTACATGCATACGTACATACATACACACATGTATGCATACATACACACATACATACGTACATATATATGACGAACTAACTGTTACTTTCTTAGATGCAGCACGGACTTTGTCAGTGAACAGGTTGCGGATTTTAGCGACGAAAATATTTTGACAAATTAAACTTAAATGTTGAAGTGAATCGAACGGCTTTTGTGTGTTTCTTAAATGGCTTATAAACACCTTCCACGCTGCAATTGTTTTCGTTTCAGCACACGATCTCAGATCAAATTACTTGCTATGCGAGTACATCTCCGTAATATATATATATATATATATATAATCATCATCATCATCATCATCATTATTTAACATCCACTTGTTCATGCTTCTGTGGGTTGGACAGAATTTGCTGAGGCAGATTTTCAACAGTTAGATGCCCTTCTTGTCATCAACCCTCACCTGTTTTCAAGTAAGGTAATATTCCCCATGACCAGACACGTTTTCACAGAAGACTGGAAACAAAGGACACTGTGACACCTATTCACAACTATCACATGGATGTCAAGGCAAGGAGACAGTAACACACACACATTCATTTTTATGTCTTTGTTCCATGCAGTCATAGCTAAACAAATATACTATTGATGTACTGTTTTACAGTTGGATGTCTTTCCTGTCACAAACCCATACCCATGTTTCAATAGAGAGATCTTTTATTTCACATGTCTTGAAAAGCTGTGAAGCGAGCAGATGATTGTTGACAGAAGTGATGGCAACAAAATCACAGATAGCCAGTAACTTTTGTGGAACACAAATGTAAACAAAGATGGAGTCACATACATGCCCACATATGTACACAGTGAATGTTAACTCTTGACCAAGAAAGACCATTTCTTAAACTCACTTCATTCTAATCATACACACATACATGATGGCATCGATGAGTATGACCATCACTGACAAAGCAATGGCTGAGCAAAATTTTAGGCTCCATAAGGTTTGCACACCTCATACACTCCTCCACCATATTGACATGATACAGTGACAAACCAAGGCAAGACATCTAGTGCTAATATGGATCACAGGTTCGAGAATGTGAGAACACTCTGATCTTAAGTGCAAAAGATTCCTACCATTCCTGTACATCTGATTTTACATCAGTGACCTTCTCCCAGAGATACTCTTTAGCAAAAGCTGAGAGGTACCTCACTCTCAGTGGTCTTCCAGCATACCAGACACTAACCTGGAATTTATGAGTACCTATGGTATTGCTAGATAGTTGTCAAACCTACTCTGGGTTCATCTATCATTTTTTTACAGGTCTTGTTTTTAGTCCTGGTAGATTTTCTAGCAATACTCCTCACCAAGCTAGCTTGGTGGGGGTGCCAATTTAATCGCCAGTGACCCAAATATGCAACTGGTTGTACTAGATTCCATGTTAGCAGCAAAACTCATGAGAGTCCTGACAGATAGACAAACATTTGGTAGCATAGTTTTACCATACCACCAGCAGTAGAGTGGGTGCCTGTCAAGACTAGTCTCCTTTCTACAGTGTATCAGTTTTCATTCATTTACTGCTCTCTAGTTGAGTTACATTCACTATAAATGCAGGATCCACATCTCCTCCATGTAGTTAAAGAAGAACCCTTTAATAAACTACTGGGTTTGTTTGGATTACCCAACAACCTAGACAAGTTGCATCACTATGGCTGCATTTCCATGACTTTTGCAGTTTACCAGATAATAGTATGGTCAGGCACAGTGGGGCACAGGATTGCCTCTGATACGAGTGTGGGATGCTTATAACAGCAGTCTGAAGGTGATGGCTAGTTGAGAAGCCATCGTCATAGTAGTAGGCAAAACAGGTGTCTGAGTGGAAAATGAAACTATCTTCATTGTACTAGGCTGGGAGGTGCATTTAGTTATGAAGCTTTTAGTTTAAAAAATAGTGAAGAGTGTCAGAAGAAAAATGTTTACAAGAAATTTCTTTTCATTACATAAACAGTATAATTATTTATGTTCACAACTAAGTCTTACCTGATCAACTGTACTACGAGTTTCAGCTTCACCTTGGTAAATAACTTTCCGGTTACTGGCCAAAGAAGAACCAAGGAAAAGACATGGCCATATATAGTGACTGATTATGCGACTTCTGTAATCTGAATTGACACTACGGCGATATCTGAATAGTAAATATAATAGATTCTATAAATTATGAAGAACATTTTCAAGTAACATTAAAATTAGAAAAAAAAAAATTTCTAATCATTTATTGTGGAGGTTATACAAAATCAACCAGTTCTACTACACAATATTAGTTAATGTAGTAGAGATAGAAAAGGCAGAAAGCAGGCTTGTTAGAATGAGCTTCATGTAGCAGAACTACATGCTATTACTTTTTTTAGGACACTACCATCTGGTTAACTGCAAAATTTTCTTTTTGGGCTATTTTCTAATACAATCTGCAACTTTTTGAAAATTTTATGCTACTTTTATGAAAATGATCTGGCAATCCTGGCAGAAAGAGTGGGTTAGAAGTTGAAGTGTGTGGGTGATGTTGCTACTACACACATAAATATCTTATTTGGTATACAAAAGAAAGCCAGTTCACAAGTTCACTTACTCTCACACATACATCAACCACTATCTCACAGATGCAATGTTTCCTCTTTCCACCTGCTCTGCAATTATTACAATGAATTCTGCTTTTCTGAACTAGCTGGGAACAAAACCTCTTTTCTCTGGCCCACACAATACACTCTTTCCACCACTGAAATTTTACTCTTAACACTTGTTACAGTCATTCCTTTCCAGAGATGCAACCATTTGGAACACTAACCCAAGCTATGATTTTCATACAGACACAAACCTACAAATTTTCATGATGTATGTCAACTGCATCAATCTCACTAACTCCTATTTGTTATTTGTCAAGCATTGAACAAGCTATTTGGTCAAATGTCAGTTCTACTCTAAATTTTTATGCCCAAAACCTTAAACTTTCTCTAGTCTGGGGTTTTCAATTTAATATTTTCTTAATCTCTGTTTTACCTTATTGTTATTATTTTTTTGTTAAATTGTAGGCTTAATTTGTATTTTGAAATACAATCTGCAACTGCAATATCTGGGCTACAACCATTTTACATACTTGCTTATTACTACAATAGAGTAAATTTTTTTTTTTTATCCAAGTCGTGTATTTTATTTCCTGTATATCAGGAATTTTCTTCTGTTATTCTTAATAATTACTATTTTTATACCACTTTTATCAGCTACAATACAATAATAGTATGATATTGGACTGAGTTTATATTTCTAAATCTCTTAATATTTCTCAAAGCATCTCTGTACTTTTAGAGTTGTTGGACTATTTTGATCAAATAACTATCAATTATATAGTGTTAATTAGATAGACACAATCTCTACTATGGATCTTTATGGATAATTAATCATTAATCACATTCTTAATTGTAGTTATCTTAATAAATAGAATATCTTTTCCAAACAAGTGAAAATTTTACTGGTTATGAAGAAACATACTTCACTGGATCAAAAACTGTTTCAATTCCAAGGTCAATGTCAATGGGAATAACCAGGCAAGCCATATTCCAACCTAGTTTACATGCTTCACGGATAAATGACTGAATTACTGAAATACTGCAGTCACTTGGAAGTAAGTAGTTTAAGGATGAATCCACATCTTCAATAACATCCTAAAAAATAATTTGGTAAGTTTAATGGAATGAAAAATCATCATAGATAGTCAGTGACTGTAGTAAGTATTAATGCAATTGACTGTCACACATTAGCCCTTTACCACCCAAAGCCGCCCCCCAAAAATTTAGGTTTATGTGACCAAACCGCCCAAATCCGCCCGTATTTACCTAGTCATATTTAAATGAGAATATCAGAGCAAATCTCTTTAGTATATTCGTGAAAACACATGATTATACTTCGTAAACAGTTCATCTACAGTTTTGTACAATGATCAAAGTGTAATTTTAATTCTGTGAATTTTGGGAGATTTTTTTCCGAAATTTGTTCCTATTGTGTTTTCAAAATTTGTAATTCTGACAAAAAATGGATACGAATTTCATTATATCAAGCAGCGAGTCAGAATTCGAAGGCTTTTCTACTGAAGACCTTCATAAATCTAACTCTATGACTGAAAAAAAAAAGCACGTGGTATTTGATAATGAATCCGATGTTTCATTTTCCGAAAATGAAACAGTGAATCCGAGAGCTCCGACAGCAATAAAGAAAATGAATTGGCACCTGAATGGAGTGAAAATTTAGAAACTGTTTCTTTCAGTGATTTTTCTGAAGAAACTGGACCAAGCCACAATCTTTCCCAGGAGAGTAAAGCCTTAGACTATTTCTTTTTACTTTTTCGAATGAGCCTATTTGAAATCATTACAGCGGAAACGAACCGTTACACTAAATGTAAACAAAGCGAAAGAAAGGATACTTTGTGGTTTCCCACAACCTTAAATGAAATTAAGGCTTATTTTGCCATAAATATTATTATGGGTATCAGAAAGTTACCCAGAATAACAAATTCTATAGTAAAATTTTGTTGTATACCCAATTGAATATTAGCTAATAACCTATTTTCTATAGCGATGTTTGAACAAAACTTTTAATAATTTTATATTTTGTTGAATTTACCTGTATCTACCTGCAATTAGAGTCACTTTGTGACAAAAATTATAGTATAGAATTGGTTGAGAACATTTCATTAAATTATCTTCCAAAAATCAGATTAATATATTGATAAATAAAAAAGTTATAGTTGTTTAATGAAACCAGACTAAATTTATGATTACGTTAGAAATTAATTGAAACACATAAGGTGTGCATTTTGGTCAGAAATATAGTAACGAAAGGGTTAATTCAAGTAGATGGATGGAAGACGTAAAGTACTTGTAGAATGCTTAATTCATAAAGAGGAAAATATGAAAATAATACAAAAAAGAACAATTTATTATAAAAGAAATTTCATTAGATCTATTTCCTATATTGATTGGTTATGGGTTTTGGTTGTAAGAAGAATCACTCAGCTATTTATCAGCTCTAGATAGAAGCACATTAATACTGCACATCTCATTGGTGCAATATTAGTTGTGCATGATCATATAGTTACAGAAACTGTAATAACAGAGTCATGAGTGAATTCTGGAGGAAGAAAAGACCGAGAATATTTGGAGAGTTAGCTGATTGATCAGAAACGTGAGTATGAGATCAGCCTTGGACAGAAAGGCTGACATTTTAGCTTCTGTACCAGCAGTTTTGCTTTGAGAGAACTATGAAGTTGAAGTCACCAAGAACGACAACTTCAGGGAGAGATAAGCAAAAAAGGGTACCTTGATTAAAGAAAGCTTATATGTGATGAAGACAAACCATCTTCATGATTGCTCAACATGTTAAATTTAGCAGCCTCTCTCAAATTCCAGCCTACAGAAAGACATTCAATAATGTAATCTAGAAAATACAATGACAGAAAATAATATGGAATAGGCATTACTAGATCATAGGTCAATTTGATAAGAACTAACTTGATTCTAAACAAGAACAACTTTAGGGAAAGAAGTGAGATGATGTCCTCAATGCAGAGTGAGAATTTGGTGACATCTGCTAATGTTAGGATAGTTGTGAAGATAGTAAGTGAACATGGAAAAATTAGGAAAGGAAAACTTCCAGTGTAATTAGAAGTCATATTTACCATTAATGTCAGCTCTCCTTAGAGAGGGTGAGAGTAGTAGTGGAGAGTTGATAAGCTCAGATTTAATTTTTACAGAGAAATTACAGCAGAGGGTGTAATGTCAAAAACAGAAATGGATTGAAGATAGAAGGTATAAAATTGTGAATTAAAAAGAAGTATAATGTGATTTGTAACTGTGAAGGAAGTAATAAAACCAAGACAGGAAAAGAGACTATTTCATAGAAGAAAAAGGATTGATCAAATTATTTTATGAAGTTTAATTGACTAGTTTAGATAACATTTAAGCCAGGCAGATATAGTAATGGGATAATTTTTTTTTTAGGTCATAGAAATAGGAAAATAAAAAGATGAAGTAGCAATCATGCACAAAAATTTTACAAGTTTAGCATTATATCAATATAATGTTAGACAATTATAAAAGAAAAAAAAAATTGTTAGTGAAAATCAGATTGATTCATTTAAAAAAGCTAAAATATAGTCTTATTTATTTAACTTACAGTTACAATAGCTCTCAAATCATAAGGGCCAGCAAGTCTGAAGATAAACTCTTGAATCAATTGCTCCTTTGACTGAGGGCTGTCATATTTACCATCAAAAAAATCTCGAAGTTTGGTTTTATATTGATGAAGGCTAAATCGTCCTGCTGAACAGGCTTTCTAAGAAAGTTGAAAATATATTATGATGGTCATAACAAAACATTTCCCAGGGTATATAACAATTACTAAAGTTAGAATAAATTACAAGTCTAGAAAAATTGAATTAAAAATCAAAAAGTAATTTAATAAAAAAAAAGCATCCTTTTTATACCTCAAAAAGGTGCTTACAATTATTAACAGTTAATGAATAAAAATAAAATCACTCATTAGAGAACAAGTAAAATTACTGTATATTTATATAAACAAAGTAATTTACTAGTTTCTCTCTTCTAGTGTAACTAAAATGAGCTAAAATGTCAAATATCTTTGACAAGTTTTGCTTTGAATTGTAAACTCTTAGCATTGAATACTATACATATCTGGAAGAAGATTTGCTCTTTGTCACCTCAAAACACAGATGACAACATTATTCTTAATTCCCTTGCTTTTGATGTACAAACCACATTCATATGCAATTACAACTCCTCCTACCAAGCAAGATCGTTCTACAGGAACAGAGACATTATAACCATTCTGTAATATACATGACAACACAGTCAATCAACAGACTCTACACATATCAACAGGACTATATCCAACATACACCAACTACATAGCCTAGACTACCTCACAAAAAGGATTTCTTTTTCAATCAGAAAACACTAAGCTCTGAAAAGTTAACTTAACAAAAGTTTACCTTAGATATTTGGAATGATGTACCTGTTTACATGTACCTACATTCTAGATTACAATCAAAGTTTACAATCTTGTAACAAAGCCCATGGACAAGATGGTGTTCAAGGATTTGGGCTTGAAAATCTGAAAAGTATGCACAACTATGCACTATATGGAAAATAGAATACCAACATGGATGACAAAAGGAAAGACAGTGCTAATACAGAGGGACAAAGAAAAGGGAGGTGAAGTCAGTAGTTATAATGATACTCGGTTGAGGAAAAAGTTTGTGTGCCATGTTAAAATAATGATTTTTTATGCAAGAATTTGTTCAAAATCAACAACAACTATTCTTCAAAATAAAGACCATCATTTCCCACAACCTTCTGCCAATGATCTGCAAGCTTTTGGATTTGGTCAAAGTATCAATCCTACAGTTTTGAATCAGAAAATTTTTGACAGGCTTCTTCAACATCCTCAAATGACTCAAATCGGTGACCTTTCATAAAGTGCTACATTGATTGGAAGAGACCATAGTCAGATGGAGCAACATCTGAACTATAGGTTGGATGTGGCAGAACTTCCACACCATCCAGTTGTGTCGACTACTCTGATTAGTTGGTTTTGGTGCAGTTTAACTCTTGCTTTATTTCGCGCCAATGTGTAAACCAACCAATCGCAGCCTTCTGATAAGGTCCCGTGACACAGTCTTCTAGGTTCTCTTCTGGAGCCCACTAATCTCTTTAAAAGCTAGATCAACAAACCATAATTCGTCTTTGGTTCTAGTCTTTCTAAGGACTAACCTCTGACTACAGAGCATCCAGTGACACAGCCATGTTCCAGTGACTCAGCCAGTTCCAGTGGCTGCAACACCAACACCAACAGCATTTCAGGACCTACACCACCGTCACCTTTCAATCTTAATGTCATCTCCACTACCACATCAATATGCACACAGCAACATCGCCCAGACTTAACTTCACGCTGTTTGTGAATACTCACCAAAGTTAACAGCTAGCTCAACCTGTGAGAACCTTCTGTACCACGTAACCTGGCACAGCATTGAAGCCACAACTGCTACATGACATGTGTTCAACCAGCCTCTGCCTTGTGACCTCAACTTTATTGTTACAGTACCTCTGCTATTGCATTCATTACTACGAACTAGTATTTACCTTCATCTTGTATCTGATCTACTTCTAGCATCCTGATAGACTCATTTCTATTGCTCTGTATTTTATCTCACACACATACACCTTGTTTGTACACACTTACACATTATTGTATCCTTTGATGGCCTGTCTATATTATTATTATTACGTATGTACTTATGTCGAACACACAGACACACTCTGCTACCCACATGTTAAGATCTAAATAAAACCTTTCTCTTAACATTTACAGTTGTGTTGTCTCTCTCTTATTACTTTTGGCACTTATTCGTTTATCCATATTTTGGCTTTTATTGTCAGGTGACCGTGCGGTGTTTAAAGGAGTCATTCATTCGTCACCATCTACTTTTGCACGGTTGTTCTACAAGGCCAAGTCACATGCTGAAATAATATCAAATAATGAAACTCCCTAGTTATCAGCAGTGTCCTAAGTAAGCTTCATAAGCATTACATAGTCATTAAAGTATATAGTTCCTATTATTATAAAGCAATTTAAAAGAATATAATGGCACTAATGGGTACAATTAATGCCAGGTCCACAGACAAATTGGTACTATGAGAAAAGTTACCTTGAATCAAGTAATTTACTAAGCATGCCTGAAAAGCAAAAACAAATGCCCTAAGATAAGAGAGAAATACTATTTGAATCTAATCATTAAAATTATAAACAAGAACTTTGTTTATAATCATAAACAGAACTTTGCATTTTGTATGAACCTTTGATTGTTGCATGGACACTTTTTAAATGGATAGATAGATAGATTGATTGATTGATTGATTGGTAGGTAGGTAGGCAGACAGGTAGGTAGGCAAGCAGGTAGGTAGGTAAATAAATAAATTGCTTCTTCAGTACTGCCTATGTGGATGTTCACATCTCAAAAATCAAATATTTCAAAAAATATATAATTTCATTGTACTGTTTTCATTGTACTGCTAGGAGTTATTATGATTATTATTAAGGTAGTGAGTTGGCTGAATTCTTAGTACACCAGGCAAAATGCTTAGCAGCATTTCCTCCATCTTTATATTCTGAGTTCAAATTCCACGAAGGTCAACTATGCCTTTCATCCTTTTGGGGTCAATGAAATAAGTATCAGAATTTAATACCAAAAGAAATGGCACCAAGTGCTATCATTTTAAAAATGAAATATAGTTGATTGAATTAACAGAAAAATGGAAGACAAAGATAATTTCAGTTCAAAATTGTAAGACTGCATGCAACCATTTCATTTTACACACATTATCCTTTGTCATTATATACCAGCACAATTATCAAATCACATACACTAATTAACGTCTCTAATCCATATTTGTTTTCTCAACTTATGAGCAGATTCTAAATTCAGTACAGTAGATCAATCACAATGCAGTTTTCCTGATTGCAATTCATTTTCAATGCTATGCACAACATACTTCTCAGAAGATTTCGAAGGAACAACTTTGTGGTCATCCAACTTGTAAGAAATAGAAGACAAATCGCCTTCACCAACACCCAACTGTCTTAAAAGAGATATATTGAACAATATAATGATATAGTTAAGTGTACATAATACTTGAATAAAAGAGGGAAGGTTACAGCTGACAGTAAGATCAGGGCTGACTTGTGGCTAGAAGTTTTTATTTGTAACAAAGACCAGAATCTCTAAAGTTCACAAACATGCTTTGTAATGCAGATACAATGCTTTCATTCTGTTTCCCAATGCTAAAAAACAGTTACTTCAGAAAAGTGATTATCAATATGTATTGCATATTATCATGTTTTCCTATCAACCTATCTGAAGTTCCTTTGAAAGAGATATACACCTCAACTACATTGGTTTACATGTCAAGTTACTACATTCCTGATTCGCTTACTGAGCATGACATTTGAGTTTTGGATGTCTCTATAATAAACTAATAATAAATTTTGACAATGTTCATCCCAATGCTCACATTTGCTTCAAAATTTCAGAGTACTTTCAATAATGTATTATGAGTACTAAATCTTGAATTAGCATTTCAGAACATCTAAAACAAGGAAATAGAAGGGAATAAGGATGAGGCTTAAAGATCATCAACCTGAATCTTAGTTTCTTCATTGACTGAACCTGTCACTATAATTACCTTTTACTGTCGAACAGTGTATAAATACTTACTTATTCATCATTCAAGAGATCTCACCTGAAAAACAGTAAAGATTATTTTTTCTACTTTAATTTGATCATCACAATAAAGTTTCAATATGTTCATGGCATCCATTCTGTCTGTGTAATACATTTCCTTAAAACGTTGCACAACTTGGTCCTGTTGAAGTTCTTGCACTGCACTCAAAGATGCTTGTGGCACAATCAGCTTAGCTCTATCAAATACAGAATAGATAGAGAAATAAACTCTTTGAAAGTTACAAGCATTTAAACAGTTAAAAAATGTATTTGATCTTTAGCACCATGTTTTTGTTTATATTTTCCCCATACTATAAAATCCTCTTAGCAACTGTTTTTTAAACAATTTAACTCTGTAAGCAGTACCCTGCTGATCAAGGTACCATATTTACTGCCAACTTTGATTTCAATTCCACTCTGCAAAACACCCCTCAAAATGATCCTTTCCAACCTACTTCATACATACAATTGCTAAATGAAAGAAAGAAAAAAAAACCTCTTGTCCTTTCAGAATGAATAAGTAACTAGTTACGAGAGAATTTATTAATCATCTTCAAACAACGGGCTTCTGAGCTGACCCTTTTCCTAAACTAACTCTTCAACTTTTTGTCTGTCGTATTGATTTGGATAAATTTAGAATTTTTTATTGCTTTATAGCATATTTTATTTACTCACTTGTCCTGAGAAGCAGCATTCTCTGCTTGAATAGTTCTTAATTCATCTTCTTTATCCTGATAAGTTAATTGATGGTCTTTCAGTTGCATTCCAAAGGAAGGAAGTAACATTCGATTACCAGAAATTAAATCATGGGATAACCAAGGAAGAAACTTTGTTTTTATAGCAGCTGCTCCACCATAAAGTCCACCTTAAAAAGAAAAAGAAGTAAAATAGTTACAGTATGATTATCTACTTGTATGGCTTTTGCCATTTATCAATTTGATATAAAATTTTGTTTTCAGTCAATATTTCCTTCAGCTCTGTAGTTTTGGACAACCTTGTTCATAACCTTCTATCAAGATGTTCCCATACTTGTTTTATTGGATTAATTTCAGTGCTTTTTATTCCCAAGTTTGTGAAACCTTGTTTGTATGGCATGGGAGTCATCTTCCGTGAAAAGTGTTCTTTTCATCAGTTCCTTCTAGTTATGTTGTAAATTTCCAACTGCATTAGATTCATAAAATAATCAATACCTGTCTTACATGAAGGAACATCAATATTAACAGTCCTTAAGGTGGGGAGTCGACAGAATCATTGGCATGCAGGTAAAATGCTTAGTGGCATCCTGAAAAATTTGAACTCCAGCATCACCAGTTATACCAATCTTTAAATATACAGTAACCTGCAATAACTTTACAGTCAGGGTAATAAAATACAACATTAATTTTATTTGTAATAGCTTCATGAAAAATTATCCAAAATCTTAGCTTGTTAAATTTAGTGGTTGAACATTTTGTCATACAATATCAACGGATTCCCTATAAATTCATGGCAGTTAGTTTCTCCGGTCCTTGGTTTACGCATGTGAAATCTTGTCAACCCTTGTATGTTAATTCATGTGCACATTGTTTTCAGATGCTTGTTGTTGCTAGCCCAAACAAGATGCACGATCAATAAATTAAGCAAACTGATTCATTTTCATTTTCTTTATTCATCTATCATATTTTCTCTTTCTATTTCTCCACTATTTTTATCTTCTGGCTTTGCAATCCCTAATTATGTGATTGTTTAATTGCTAAAAACTTCCTTCAGTCCTCATTGCCAATGTGTATCTCTCTCTCTCTCTCTCTCTCTCTCTCTCTCTCTCTCTCTCTCTCTCTCTCTCTCTCTCAATTTGATAAATGTATGTATGTATGTATGTATGTATATACAGGATGTGAAGGGGAAATTGTCACCATTTTATATTTTTAATTTTGTGCATTGTTTGTTTTTGATTTTGTTGACTACACAGTGTAGTAGGGTTAGTTGGGCACTATCTGTGAGAAAAATGGCATCATGATGCAATTCACTCAGCCAAAAATTTGGAAATGACATTCTGTACTGCTTGGCATTCATGCCAGAAGCTCTGATATGGGTGTCAATCTTGGATAGTGTAATTTGAGTACATGTACTGAAAGAGATAAAAATCAAACATCCAGTCAACATCATAGTGTTTGGAGTGATCACTAGTGATGGGGACGTTATGAGTCCACTCATCTTCTCACATGATCTCAGAAGTTGACACAGGGGCCTGCAGGAGGTAGTACTGCCCTGGGTCACAAGGATGGCTGCTGGAAAATCCTATGTCTAACAACAGGACTTTGCACCATGCCACACAAGCAGGAGAACCCGGTCATGGCTGTCAGACAATTTCTGTGACCACATCACCCCTAACATCTGGCCACCTAATTCCCCACACTGCAACCCCCTTGATCATTATGTGTGTGGCACAGTTGAGCGAGAGCCCAACAAAACCCCTTGTAACACCAAAGATAAACTGAAGACAAGGATTATAGCAGCATTATCCAACTTAAACAAGGAGACTGTCCAGAACTTCTTTCAGTTTCCATCTACCAAATTCACTCACAAGGTGCCATGCAATGGGACTGAACCTAAAACTATGTGGCTGGGATACAACCTTCTTACTAAACTGACATGTCTGAAAAAATTTCTTCTGACCAATTACCAATTTGTGTAATACACTACACTAAATAAAGAGTTAAATAGTGTGTTGTTAGAAAAAGATTCTGACATTTTAAGCAGAGCCCATTTTGGGGAGTGAGAAAAACAAAAAGTGGAATAGAAAAAACAAAGAAAAAAAAAGGAAAATGTAGAAGACAAAGTAAGAAGAAAAGAATAAAGTGAGAGCAAATGGAAGTAAAAGGTCAACAAATTATCTGAATTGTATGTGTAATAAACAACATTCCACTATTGCTTAAATGTTTGGTATCCTATACAATGTTAAGCTTTGAAACTATTTATGTCCAATCAGGGACTGTCAGGCAAATATCTATGCTTGTCAAAAAGTGTCTAATGTAATACATTAATTTTCCACCAATCCTAAGGGTTGGATTTCCACCAATCAGAGAATCTAGGCCACACCAATAAAATGACACAGGCTTAAGACAAATGAACACAGCTTAAACATCATCATCATCATCATCATCGTTTAGCGTCCGTTTTCCATGCTAGCATGGGTTGGACGGTTCTACTGGGGTCTGTGAAGCCAGAAGGCTTCATCAGGCCCAGTCAAATCTGGCAGTGTTTCTACGGCTGGATGCCCTTCCTAACGCCAACCACTCCGTGAGTGTAGTGGGTGCTTTTTACGTGCCACCCGCACTGGTGCCAGACAGAGCTGGCAAACGGCCACGAACGGATGGTGCTTTTTATGTGCCACCGGCACATAAACCTGTTTAAATTATACAAATACTGAATTGAAACAACAATGGTAGCAGCTTAGAGCAATAATAATAATGATAAATCTAAGATAATCAAGTCTGCTGCATTAATTCCACTTTGCTCCATTCGTTTTAAATTTCAAACAAATAAGGCTGATTTGATAGAAAACTGATGGACAATGATTTGGCAGACAGTAAATTAATTATACTTTTGTGCCAGAGAGAAAGTGCCAAATGGTTCTAAAAGATGAAGCATGGATTTTTATCTCAGGACTTGTCACATAAAATGTATCCAAGAAATTTAAATGGGAATTTTTATATAATAATCCCCTTTAAGACAAAATACACTAATCTCATTTAAAACTAGTTCACAAAATCAAAGAATATTTACTATTTCAAATTTCCTGTACTTGGAAAAGTTAACTTAGTTTAATATCCATTTCTAAACAGGATCAAAATCAAACAGCTTTGAATCACAAAACTTACCTTCGGCAGCAGATTGATTCAGCAACTTGAAGAGTTCCTGTTGAATGAGGGCATTTAACTCAAGGATATCACAACAACGCATCACATTCTGATCACAGGAATTAATCTATAAATATGGTTGAATGAAAGATTAGTTCGTTCCTTACCAAATCAAGTATAGCTACTAAAGGAAGTAAAATTCAAAGATGAAGTCAATATTTTGAAAATTTCAAATATTTGTTCTTTTATTTGATTAATAAAAAATTCATTTCTTAGGACAGGCCAAACTCCTTGCTCCCACCATTTCTTTTATCAACATAGGTTAATTTTGAAAGCAGCACTATTTGTTGCACTGTCAGAGAGAAATGTATCTGAAACATCACTGTGCCTTTTCCTTCAGTTCAATAAAGATAAGAAGACAAATAAATATTCTTCTCATTAATCAACAAATAGAGTGGAATATAAATACCACTCTATATGTTGATTAATGAGAAGTATAGGTATGACAGACAGCATGTTTAGTTTTACTGTGATTGATTAAGGTAATTAAGGCGATGAAAGCATAGAAAGAATGACGACATACAGGTACTATGCTAATTACTGACCTAGTTAATTAGGTAGCACAGGAAGATGTTGTTCTCAGTGATGGTAAAACATCATCTTAGAGAGATCTCAAACTGATAGACCTTGTTTTGAAAGTAATCATTAAACTAATACTGAACAGAATCAGCTTGAATTTAAAGAAGGATGTAGAAAAAGTGATGTTAGTCTTCTGGTTTGACAAATGTTCTTAGTTAAGAACTGTACTTCTTATTGTTAAAATTCAAGAAAAACCCTTTGACATAATCCTACATTCTGCAGTATAATAAACACTAGAGTTCTATTCTAATCACCTTTCAATTACTTGTAGATCTTGAGAAAAAGTGCAGGAGTTTAGGAAAGGAGACCCCCTGGATCTTATACACACAGATGACTTGGTTCCCATTACGAAATTGGTCAATATCCTCCTCTTTATCTTCATCATTGGCAGCAGCAGTGTTGTCATCATTGTCATTATCATCAATGTTGTTTTAACATCCACCTTTTCATGCTTGCATGGATCAGATGAAATTTTTTGAATTGGATTTTCTATGGCTGGACGTTCTTCCTGTTATCAACTCTTGCCTATTTCCAAGCAAGATATTATTTCCTTAGACCTTCAAACACAAACAGCACAATGGTTGAACACATTGTCATGACAGACTGCAAATGAACAATACTGCTTCTTGTATGACAGTGGCAATTATTTAAGGAGATGCTAATACATTCACATATTCACATAGTTACTCATATGCACACATATATACATACATTCATATATATATACATATATATACATACATATATATATATATATCACCAGGCTATCAGACGTTGCTACACATCACTGGTCACAATGCGCTTTGCATTGTTTTAACCTTCAAATGACGCCACCCCGCTGGCTAAGCAAGCAGGCCAACAGAAGAAAGAGTGAGAGAAAGTTGCAGCGAAAGAGTACAGCAGGGATCGCCCCACCCCCTGCCGGAGCCTCGTGGAGCTTTAGGTGTTTTCACTCAATAAACACTCACAACGCCCAGTCTGGGAATCGAAACCGCGATCCTACAACTGCAAGTCTGCTACCCTAACCACTGGGCCATTGCACCTCCATATATATATATATAATATATATATATATATATATATATATATATGGATTAAAACAGTTTGATTCAATTTCGTTGGTACTCTTGGTACTAGTCATCAGCCATTTTGAATTTGGAATGGCTGATGACTAGCATCATGCTTGAAACTCAAGAGTACCAACAAATTTGAATCAAACTGTTTTGATCTATACGTATAGCTCCCAATAAATTGGTGTTCTTCTTTTGTTTGTCCACTCATTCATACATATATTTTAAAATATGTATATATATATATATATATATATGTATAGACACACACACAGTATTTAATCATATCAAAGGGAAATGGAAATTAATTGAACTTTACATTTCCAGTGGTCTAACGTGTAAAAAAAATAGTCAAAAAGACTATATATTAGTCATACGATATAGTGTATATTTAATCACATAAGGAATCCACTTATAGAGATTCTACACACTAGGAAGAACAGCTAGGTTCTATAACCACAAAAATTAGGGATAAAATTTGAATCCCTAACTTTTGTGGTTATAGAACCTAGCTGTTCTTTCTAGCATGTAGAATCCCTATAAGTGGATTCCTTATGTGTTTAAATATACACTATATCATATATACACACACATATATATACATATACACTGACCTGCAAAAGAAACGCATGAAGTATGTGACTGTGAAATATGTTTTAATTTCATTATGACAGAGATAAATTTTGATAAATCTGATAAAATCAATTTCTTGGATGCACTTTGACCACAGTCTATGGACTGTTGTCATGTGTTTTGGTAGTGGGCATATCCAGCACAGTGAGATTGTAGGGCATGACATGTTCAATACCGTGTATGTCCTCCCTGGGTGTTCAAAACGGCCATACACAGTCAGTACATGGAGTGCATGAGGCAGTTCACAAAAGCCATTGGCACTTGTGTCCACACCCTGAGGAAAGCTGCCTCCAATTCCACACAAGTTGTCAGCCTTGAGGCTACGTGGTTCAGCCATCTCTAGACTTCATTCAACAGGTGTTCAGTTGGGTTCAAATTTGGGGCTTTAGTAGAGGATACTTGCTTGTGGTATTGCATGGTGTGACTAAACTGAAAACCACATGGTTGCAAAGGGAACTTCTTAACCACATAGAAATGCCTGCAAAGCATTGCAGAGAAATTCCAAACTTCAAAATCTAAAGGCCAAATTATAGAGAACACATGACACTGAGGGAGTGATTTTGCTTAGCATGGAGAAAGTCAAGACTAGATACTTTTACTCACTGCAGGCAATAAGATACACGAAAAAATACCATGGAATTTTGAAGTGGAAGTCCATGATAGCTCACTAGACATAATTGATCATTACTTTCTTAGTAAAAAGTAGGCAGTATGAAGTCCATATGAGGAGTGTAACAGATCATAGAAGTGAAATATAAACAATATCTGTGGAAAATGTGTAGAAACTGAATAAAAATAAGTCAGATGTGATTCATTGGATGTATAATGTTCACTTGTATGAAAGACATGTTGGTAACTGAGAAAACAACTGGCAATAAAGTCCTCAGTTTCTGTATGCAAGAGAAATGATAACATAGGTATGGACATATAATGAAAATGGTTGATAAGTGCCAAAAAAAAAATTGTGTAGCAATGATTTCAACTGCTGACATTTAGTTCATCTTTGTCACAAGTGTTGTTTGATCAAGAGGGAATTTGGCCAAGTTAAAGATTTAACCCTTTCGTTACCAACCTGGCTGAAACCGGCTCTGGCTCTGAGTACAAATATCTTGTTTTCATAAGCTTTGAATTAAAATCTTCCACCAAACCTTAGTCACAATTTATGTTCCTAAAATTAGCTGAATGATAACTAAGTTATTTTACTAAATTCTTTGTTATATTTAAAGTAATTGAAAGAAACACAGAGCATCTCAAAATAAATACAGTAACAAAAGGGTTAAACCAATTAGAAACTGTCAGTAAAACTTAGTTTCAATTATAAAAGCAAGTAAAAATCTATATTTCACACATGTTACTCAAATAAGAGTCCAAATGGTAGCATTGTATTTTCTGTTACTGTACAAGCACAAATATCAACAACTCTAATTTGCATCATGCTATCATAAATCACAATAAACATTAACATTCATTACACTTTGAGCATACCCTGCAGTTATTCAATATTGTAAACCAAATACTGTTGCTTTTAGCCGTGTATTATAACATTGGGTCTATGCACTAGCGTAGCTGGCGGAGGAGGAGGTAGAGGCAGTCCACCCCAGATGGCACTTTTGGGTCTGCTGTAGGCAGTATGTGTTTTTTTAGAGGCAATATGCGATTTTTGCAAACAGAAGGGCCACCCTGGACAGCACACACTCTAGCTATGCTAGTGAGTCTTTGTACTGCTTCCATTGGAGGTGATCAACATTATTAGTGGGAAGTAGAAAACTGTTGAGCATAGATATTTGATATATTCTTCATTTAAACTTTGTCTTTTAGTTTTGTCTTTATTTATAAATGTTATGCTGAGAGTGAAAGGCTCTTGCAGCACAAGATGTGGAAGGAAAGATAGATCTTAAGATGTTGAGCCTCACATACAACAAAACTGGAAATCATGACACATTAGGAATAGCCCATACTGCAAACCAGTCCAACACATGTCAAACACAATAATTATGAAATGTATGTAAAAATACTGGTCTCTAATGAAATGCCACACACTCACACACACATGTGAACACAATGAGAGAGAGAGAATCAGAGAGACAGAGTAGTTGGCTGTAGCTGTAAAAGGTTCAGCAACAGTTAATATTTATTGTAATGGATATATGTTTTCTAAGATGCTTTTCAAGTAAGCTGTTCATCAGCAGGGTAAGCATTTCTTGCATTAATCAGTGTGGTATTCATTAACTTAACAATTTCTAGCAAATTGTTCCAAATGAATATGACTACAATTGGTAAAATAGTATTCATGCACTTTTGCCACCACGAGTGATATCAGGAAATACGACATACGAAAATATTTATAACTGTTATCAAATTACCCACAGTAGCAAAAGTATACTTCCAAAGCCACCCATCATATGAGGAGTAACAGTCTAGTTACAACAACAACAACAACAGAATAATAATAATAACAATATAATATAATAATAATAATAATAAGAAGAAGAAGAAGAAGAAGAAGAAGAGGAAGGAGAAGAAGAAAAAGAAGTAGAAGAAAAAGAGGAAGGAGAAGAAGAAAATGAAGTAGAAGAGGAAGAAGAAGACGAAGAAGAGGAAGAGGAGGAGGAGGAGAAGAAGAAGAGAAAGAGGAGAAGAAGAAGAAGAAGAAGAAGAAGAAGAAGAGGAGAAGAAGAAGAAGAAGAAGAGGAGGAGGAGGAGAAGAAGAAGAAGAGAAAAGAAGAGAAGAAAAGAAGAAGAAGAGGAGAAGAAGAAGAAGAGAAGAAGAAGAAGAAGAAGAGGAGGAAGAAGACGAAGAAGAGAAAGAGGAGAAGAAGAAGAAGAAGAAGAAGAAGAAGAAGAGGAGGAAGAAGACGAAGAAGAGAAAGAGGAGAAGAAGAAGAAGAAGAGGAGGAAGAAGAAAAGAGGAGAAGAAGAGAAGAAGAAGAAGAGAGGAAGAAGACGAAGAGAGAAAGAGGAGAAGAAGAAGAAGAAGAAGAAGAGGAGGAAGAAGACGAAGAAGAGAAAGAGGAGAAGAAGAAGAAGAAGAAGAAGAGGAGGAAGAAGACGAAGAAGAGAAAGAGGAGAAGAAGAAGAAGAAGAAGAAGAAGAGGAGGAAGAAGACGAAGAAGAGAAAGAGGAGAAGAAGAAGAAGAGGAGGAGGAGAAGAAGAAGAGGAGGGGGAGAAGAAGAAGAGGAGGGGGAGAAGAAGAAGAGGAAAGAAGTAGTAGAAGAAGAAGAAGAAGAAGAAGAGGAGGAGGAAGAAGAGGGGGAGGGGAGAAGAAGAAGAGAGGAGGAGGAGGAGAAGAAGAAGAGGGGGAAGGGGGAGAAGAAGAAGAAGAGGGGGAGGGGGAGGGGGAGGAGAAGAAGAAGAGAGGAGGAGGAGAAGAAGTAGAAGAAGAAGAAGAAGAAGAAGAAAGAAGAAGAGGAGGAAGAAGAAGAGGAGGAGGAGGAGAAGAAGAGGAGAAGAGGAGAAGAAGTAGAAGAAGAAGAAGAGGAAGAAGACCGAAGAAGAGGAAGAGGAGAGGAGAAGAAGAAGAGAAAAGAAGAAGAAGAAGAAGAAAAGAGGAGAAGAAGAAGAAGAGGAGGAGGAGAAAGAGAAGAAGAAGAAGAAGAAGAAGAGAAAGGAGGAGAAGACGAAGAAGAGAAAGAGGAGAAGAAGAAGACGAAGAAGAGGAGGAGAAGACAAGAAGAGAAAGAGGAGAAGAAGAAGAAGAAGAGGAGGAGGAGGAGAGAAGAAGAAGAGGAGGGGGAGAAGAAGAAGAGGAGAAGAAGAGAGAAGAAGAAGAGAGGAGGAGGAGGAGAAGAAGAGGGGGAGGGGGGAGAAGAGAAGAGGAGAAGAAAGAAGAAGAAGAGGGGGAGGGGAGAAGAAGAAGAGAGAAGAAGAAGAGGAGGGGAGGGGGGAGAAGAAGAAGAGGAGGAGGAGGAGAAGTAGAAGAAGAAGAAGAGGAAGAAGACGAAGAAGAGGAAGAGGAGGAAGAAGAAGAGGAGGAGGAGGAGGAAGAGGAGGAGGAGAAGAAGTAGAAGAAGAAGAAGAGGAAGAAGACGAAGAAGAGGAAGAGGAGGAAGAAAAAGACGAAGAAGAGGAAGAGGATAAGAAGAAGAAGAAGAAGCAGAAGACGAAGAAGAGGAAGAGGATAAGAAGAAGAAGAAGAAGCAGAAGACGAAGAAGAGGAAGAGGATAAGAAGAAGAAGAAGCAGAAGACGAAGAAGAGGAAGAGGATAAGAAGAAGAAGAAGAAGAAGAAGACGAAGAAGAGGAAGAGGATAAGAAGAAGAAGAAGAAGAAGAAGAAGAAGAAGAAGAAGAAGAAGAAGAAGAAGAAGAAGAAGAAGTTGATGATGATGACAATGAAGCCACAGTAGTAAAGGAAAGAATTATATATATTCCAGTTTGTCAAAAGTGATGTGTTATATTAGAGAAAGACAGGTAAAAAATGGAAGCTTATACATAAAAGTAGTGAATTGCTACACATGACTTATTTGGGTCTTCCCAGATTAGTGAGATTGATGTAGAGTTTGAATGTCTGTAGATGATCAACATTTATTTCCCAGTCATTCTTGATATCTACAGCCCTCTTTAGGATTTTTCCAGTCTACATTACTATAATATTTGATGGATGAAAAGCAGTGGAGATTATGAAAGGCAATGAATGCACTGCTTGAAGGTGGTATGTAGCTCCCTACTTAAGAAAAAGTAGAAGCCAATTTAGTATTGGAAGAACACTGGCAGAGAGAAGAAAAAACAGGTTTGTTAACTAACTAATGGATTTAATATGTTCCTGAGTAAATAATCTTTGTTAAATTAGCTGAATGGCTACTTTTTTATGTTTATAGATCAGTGATTAGTACTCCAATATGGGTTGTATTAAAGCATCAGTAACTGAATAACATCAGCTAACTTCCAAGCTCTTGAAAGCAGCCTTATCTTTAAGATGCAAATCTGGCAATGTCACGAGAAATTAACACTAAGTCTTTATGCATCAGTCATGCCTGAGTATTATTCCTAATCATTCTGTTATATACATGAAGTTACCAGGAGAAATCATTTACTTAAATCTTCTACAAATCTATATAGATATCTATTAATAAAATAGTGTAATAACAAATTATTATTACCAGTGGCCTAGCACAAAAAACGAATTAGTCATTAGACTATATATTATTCATATAGAAATACAATAAGAGGCTTCCAAATAGGAAAGCATTGTGCTAGAAAGAGCAGTAGAAATCTCAAGACCACAAAAAGGATAAATTCACGAAAGGAATGAAAATTAGAGATTTCTACTGCTCTTTCTAGCACAACGCCTCTTATTGTATTTCTATATGAATAGATATCTATTAGTGTAGACATGTCAGCATTTTCTTTTTACTCATTTTAAGCATGATATTTCATTAATTATTCTTTTATTTTATGCAGGCATAATGAGTTACTAAATGATTTACTTGAGATTAAAGCAGAAATTATAATATTTAAGCTTTATTTCAAAACATTGATGAACTAAGTAATTCAAAATCAAGGTAACAAATTTAGTTTGTTAAGAAAATGTCATTGCACAGTGGTGCATTCTACAATAATAGAAATAGCAGTAACTGTGGGGATGAGTGGAGCCAGAAGGAAAGGGTTGTGACGTCAATGGTCAAGGGGCCTGACTGGAACAGGAAGGGTGAGAGAGGAAGTGAGGGAAGGAAAACCAGGGTTATCCTCTTTTGCCTTGGTGCATTTGCCACAAACAGACATGAGGGGAGCAAGCTAGAGGGATTGGCATTAGCAGCTACTTTCATTAGGTGCGATGGGCAGGGCACGAGTTTTGGACTTAGTACAGCTGGGCGGTAGGCAAACCGTTTCTTATTTCCCTGCATTACAGTTCCCTCACACAGCAAACTACTTCAGCACTTATGTATAAGTATATTTCTTTGTTGTTGTTATCCCTTTCCATGTGATGGTAGTGAAGATGAGGATTGGTAATGATGCTGTTAGACCTTTCTATGGCAAAGGCAATGTAAGATCAAAATAGTGGCCAGGCTACAAGACATCGATACTGTAGCAGGTCTCATGGCCCTGTACCTGGAGGGAAGCACACTGGCACTGTACCTTGGGATTGACAAGGAAGACCGATTGAGCACAGCAAAGTTCGAGCAGGGCTTGAGGGAAGCCTATATGTAGGGAATGTATACTGCGCTTGCTAAGCTGAGAATGGCCAGGTGGACAGGGAAACAGGTTGTTGAGTATGCTGCAGAGGCTTGGAGACTGGCTATGCTGTCTGGTTTTACCAAAGAGGGTCAAGAGAAGGTGGCATGACTGGCCTTCGTAAATGGCTTTCCTGACAATATATCAGTGCGACTGCAACAACTGCCAGGCAGCGAGAAAATGGCAGTAAGCAAGCTCATCACTCAAGCCTGCATATCAACACAAAACACTTGTTGGAAGGCAGTCGCCATGGTAGCTGTGGGTGCCTGCCATGTAGTGCAATGACTGGTAAAGAACAGGGTTAAGAAAACTGTCATGGAGTGACAGCAACCATTCATAGGCCAGTGCTTCAAATGTCAGGGACCGTACATGGTGAGGGACTGTGTGAAGATGAAGCCTGGACCTGTTTACTACCGGTGCAGGCAAACTGGGCGTATTGCTCAAAACTGCAGTTAAGGAAAAGGCCATAGGGAAGTTGATGCCTCTCAAACTTCCCTTGCAAGCAAGTAGAGGTGCTCGTGCAGTCACTGCCCGTAGTTGAAGTCTTGGTTAGATACAGGCTGTATGACATCTCTCATGACCCCAAGGGTGACAAAAAATGGAAGGGCACAAGTAGTGTTTGGGCGGTCAATGGCAGTGAGATTGGATGTAAGGGTAGCAGCGACATGGAGATAGCAGTGCGGGGAACAACACTGAGGCTGCAAGTGATTGTGATTGACCAAATGGTAAATGGAATTAACATAGTGATGAGGATGGACACAATCAACCATCTTAGAGTAGAGTGGTGCTGGAAAGGGGAGCCACTGATGCTAAAGAACAAGCTGAGCTGCTACCAGCATACCTTGAAGGGATGTGCCAGGAGTGAGTTTGAAGGTGAAGTAGAGAGGTGGATTAAGGAGGGTGTCCTTTGAAAAGAATTGAAGACAGGTACTGCAGACGAGATTGCACGTATCCTGAACGTATAGGAAAACGGAAGTAAAATAATGGTGGTGACAGTGACCATGGCAATGATGACGATGAAGATGATGACTTTGATTAAAAACCTTAGTTTATGAAATTCAGAAGGATGGAAGATGAATTAATCTTTGTTGGAATTTAAACTTAAAAATGTTAAATGATTTCTGATCAATCAATTACTATACAGCCTGCTACTGTTTGTATATTGAATGTTTTTGAGTTTCATAATTGATGACCTTATTACTAACCTCTGAGAGAGAGAAAATTATATATCAGTCAAGAAGTCAGTACTAGAAATGTTTCCCAAGAGCCCTTCTTTCCTCATGATATATTAATTTCAATTCACTAGGTGGATTATTACATTTTTCTCGACAGCAAAAATAAAATGGAACAAATGAAGATACAAGAAAGGAAATGGTATTACATTACAATAGGTAAGAAGAAATAAGACTTCATAAAATTAAGTTACTTCATGGTTAATGATAATAACCAATTTGATTATATGCAAAGATAATATCTGTTGGTATGGTATTGGCATCAGGTTATCTATAATACATGAAGCTATACATGCACGCGCATGCGTGCATACACACACACACATACAAGGTTTTAAATTTACTGTTATTGTTGGTTATTAATTATAAGAGGAGCAATAATCAATGACACAAAAACAAGATAACTTTAAGCAGAGAAAGAAAATCTAATCCTTACTTGTGAGTATTAGAATAATCATTTACTAAATTCAGTCATGATCTAATTTGACTGACACTAATCCTATTCAAATATCTCCACACTTAGAAAGCCTAATGAAAACAAGCAGTCCTTTATATGATATGTATGTCCTCCTAACCTAATATTGGTTCCAAACTTTGGCACAAGGCCAACAAATTTGGATTGGGAGTAAGTTGATTACATTGATCCTGATGCTCAATTGGTATTTATTTTGACCCCAAAAGGATCAAAGGCCAAGCTGACTTTGGCAGAATTTGAACTCAAATGTAAGACAGATGAAATGCCATTAAACATTTTGCCTAGCATGCTAATAATGATTCTGCTAGCTTGCTACCTTCTCCTAACTTAATATTAACCAAAAAGTTAAATGTAAACTAAAGGAAATTTTTCTTTACATATATGGGCCAATATTTGATTTGAACATATATTTAGCAAGATTTATGTGAATGTATTATGCTTTTTTATGGAACCAATTTATTTTTCATATACCTCATAGTATATTTGATTTATATACAAACATTTTGTTAAAAACGCAAAATTTGATAGAGAAAATGCCTTTTTGCATGATAATTATTTTTTAAAAATTGTACTTTCTGGTTTCAATATAAATATACAAGGTGGTATCAAATGGTTTTGGGACTAGTTATGTTTAATAAAAAATAAGTTATCTACCTAAATTTCCTTTGAAATAGTCACTTCTGGAATCTGGCCTGGCAGTCGTTTTCCATGAGTCGAGGAACTTCTGTGATTCACTTTGTATCTCAACAACTGTGTTAAAACAGCAATCCTTGAGCTGCATTTTCCTCTTGGGGAAAAGATGGAAGCCCACGGGTGCTAAATCTGGGAAACAGGGTGGGTGTGGAAGCAATACCATGTTTTTGGCAAGAAACTCACAAATGAGGAGAGCTTGATGACAGGGTGCATTGTCATCATGAAGAATCCAATTCTTTGCTCGAATCTGGTCACTTTTGCCAAATGTCCTCCTTCAAATGCTTCAAAACATTGCAGCAGAACTCTGGATTTACAGTCTGGCCCTGGGGGATGAACACCACATTTCTGGGGGTGATTCTCATGGCAGGTCTTCCAGAGATGTTCTTCTGCTTTTGAAGTACCTATACCACTTGAAATATTGCGTACAGCCCATTGCTTCATTGCTGTAAGCTTGCCAAGACATGCTCAATGTTTCTGTAGCAGACTTCCCAAGTTTAAGGCAAAATTACACGTTGGCTCTTTGTTCCTGTCCATGACAAAATCACAGACTCTAGCATACACATGACCACAAAAACACAAATTTCATAACCTGTGAAGTAAAAACAGCAATGTCACTTGGCACACTACTTCATGATGGTCACTGCTAGCTCTCACTGTGCACGCAACCATGTGCTGCCATCTGTTGGTGCACTACAGAACTAGTTCAGGGTTCGGGAACTTTTTAATTGAGAAGTAAAGTTTTGTGAGTATAAAAGCTAAGCAATTAAAGTGCATGCTTTGCAACTATGAAGTTTTAGGTGTGCAGCACCTGGAGCAAATGTTTTCTATCATTGCTTCATGTTTCTGAAATTTCTGAATGAAATTTGATTGACCATTCCTGTTCTTGTATGGGAGACTTAATTCTGGCTTATGGGTGCATTTTAATAGGGCCATTTCTGTCACGGTATTTAGACAAAGTCATCAATCTCAGGATGACTCCCATTCTTTCTACAACCGGTCTTGGAGCCCCTGAAATAAAGTCATAGATATTACCTTCCTCCTCTGACTAAGCTATTAAAAATAAATGAAGAAAACTGGTTAAGAACTAATCATATTTTTTTGGTATGTGGCTATATTAGAAAGGGGAAGAATATGACTTATTAAATTATTATCTCTATATATATAAACGGCAAAATGTTTGTCTGTGTGTGTGTGTATCCTTTATACAAATCCACAATTTTTGCAGTTAGAGGGCTTGCACTTTCTATGGTCATTCAAAACCGTCCAAGGGTTGTTGTGCACATCTTTACATTTCCCCAGTCACCCTGCAAAGCCATTAAAAAATCAATAGAAGTGACTATTTTGTGAATTTTCTATCCAAAACCCAATCAAAATACCCGAAACTTGATACGCCAATTGAATGCCAGCTAGCTGTATGTGATTGGTTGGAGATTTGGACAGTACTCGCGTGTATGTGCACATGCACACAGCTGTATATGCATGCACTAGCACTATGACCCGGTGTTGCTGGGTCATAGTGCTAGTTTTGACTAAATTGCAAGGAAATGCACAGGCAATACTATTTTGTTGTCCGAAAAAAGAAAATGAGAGGTTTGAATGTAAAAAGTTGGAAGAAATATCATAAAGCATTTTTACTGATGTTCTTTCAATATTTCTAAGCATTTCAACATCTAGTGTTACAACAATGGCCTCTGCTCCATGGAGCTAACTGGGTGTACACCATCTCAATCCAACCTTACTCAATACTATCTGCCTCCTTCTTTTATTTCTCAATTTGTGTGTTTCCCCACAGGCCCCTCGCTAATGTCTAGTGCTTACTCTCCTAAATGCCAACCCTCTGAAATTTCCTTCATGCTGATTTGAAGCTACTTCAAACAAGTACTGATTTGAAGCTATTCAAACTTGGACTGCAATGACTGATGATAGTCATGGATGGGATACTTTTGATCACAGGTCTGTTAGATCAGAGCTGCCTTGTGGCCACACAATAACAACTAGTAACAAACTCATCTCAGTTAATGAGGAAACTCCTAAACAGTCACATGATTGGCTGGAAATTGTGATAAATCTCTATCTCAAGAAAACAGTAGTCTGTTGGTGTGGTTTTTTGCCCTTAGTCAGCCTTGATCTGGTTACACCTCTACAATCAAAAGCATTTCAGTAATGATCTAGTTGCTATTTCTAGCAAATAGAATGGCCACATAGAGGATTGTTCATTGGCTGGGATGAGTCTGTTGCTTGTTATTACTGTTGTTTAGCCCAGGGCAGCTCTGATCAAGCCAACTTATAAAGAGACATTCCACTCATATGATCCCATATTTCTCAGTCTTATTTAAAAGAACAGCTTCTAATCAAGATACAAATCCAGCAATTCCAGTGGGAGGGGTAAGTCAATATCATTCATCCTAATACTTGACTGGTACTTTATTTTATTAACCCTGAAAGGACAAGGGGCAAAGTCGACCTTGGTGGGGTTTGAATGTAAAAAGTTGGAAGAAATATCATAAAGCATTTTTACTGATGTTCTTTCAATGTTTCTATGCATTTCAACACAATTTATGTACTGATGTGGAATGTTGCTATTATATTTAGTAGTAGACACACACACACACACACACAACTATACACATACGAATCTGTGGCTTATTCACACATATAGCACATATGAAAGGAATTGGATCATTGGCATACCTACAAAAGCGTACACTCTCCCACTAAATTTGTTTCCCCATAACTTTCAGAAAAATGGTTATTTTTAATGATATATACCAATATGTATGTGCACGTGTCCCCCCCCAACATTAAAATCCGGTATAATTGTAATCTATAACATCTAAGAAGCTATTTGTAGAAAATTTCATTTAAAAACACCCATTTTTCTGAAAGTTTTGAGGAAACAAAGTCAACTTGTATGAATTATCCGAAACTCCTCTCTTTCCCCTTCCTCAACTCCAAAAACTTTTTCACAATAAATTCCGATAAAACTGGAATCTCCACATCTGAAAAGTATTTATTGAAAATTTCATTAGATAATGCCCATTTTTCTGAAAGTTGTGAGAAAACAAAGTTGGTGTGGTATATGGCTCAGTGGTTAGAGCGTCGAGCTTACGATCGTGAGGTTGTGAGCTCGAATCCCGGACCGGGCTGCGTGTTGTGTTCTCGAGCAAGGCACTTTATTTCACGTTGCTCCAGTTCACTCAGCTGTAGAAATGAGTTGCGACGTCACAGGTGCCAAGCTGTATCGACCTTTGTCTTTCCCTTGGATAACACTGGTGGCGTGGAGAGGGGAGGCTGGTATGCATGGGCGACTGCTAGCCTTCCATAAACAACCTTGCCCGGACTTGTGTCTAGGAGGGTAACTTTCTAGGTGCAATCCCATGGTCATTCATGACCGAAGGGGGTCTTTACCTAGATATGCCTACAGATCATTTTAATTTTAAACAATAAATAAAGATATTTCTGAGCCTTTAACTTTGGGATACCTCTTTAAGAAAATGGAGGGGCGTTACTAGGTTGGGTTAGCGCCGATATATTTGAACTATAACAACAAAGGTGAGGACACCTATCCGAATATCTCAATATATAATGCGTACGTGTGTGTATATCAGAAGTTTCATGTGAACCTGTTGACTTCTAGCTAGAGATCAAAACCTAACAGCACAGTCCTACAAGCATCAACCTGCATGGATCCAAACTGGATATTAAATCATGTCAACTTTGGTTAATTACCCTTAAAGTGAAGGAAAAAATGGTAGACCTCAGCAAGCCAATTTAAGTTCAATAACGTGAAGGAAACAATTATATCTATAGAAAAGTTTTAAAATATAAAAGATTAACTTGCGTTAAATTCTTCCAGCCAATCTACTAGTTTGATTTGCAGCCTAGAAAAGGGTGCAATTCGACAAAGTCGTTGCAATCGGTCTTCTGCCATAATTTTCGTTCGGATGTTTCTAGCTGACAACAAAGACTAGACAGGTTGCTTAGTATAATCACGTGATCAAACACTGTTGTTAAGTGCGAGAAATGAATGAATGGATGGATGAATGGATGAATGAATGAATGGATGGATGAATGGATGAATGAATGAATGAATGAATGAATGATGAATGAATGAATGAATGGACGAATGAATGAATAAATGAATGAATGAATTAATTAATTAATAATTTGTTTAATATTGTAAATTACGTTTTTTTCTAGTTCTAATGAATATTTACAATCGGCAGAGAATTTTCTTGTATTCAATTAAGCATATGTCAGTAATCCTTTTTTTTTTCTTTTTTTGTAAAACAGTTTATTAAAAATTTTGGCTCCAAGACATGCGCGAAGAAACGATATAACACGAAAGAACATTAAAAAAATTTAGCTTTTATCTGTTTTAATAAATAGTTTGTACAAATTTTCACGTGTATTTTGAATTTACGCGTCAGTATTGAATTTTAAGTGTTTTCTTTTTAAATATGTTGTCATGACCGATGTAAAGTCGGATAAATCGACTGGAGTTGAGTTATATCTATTTTTCAAACCATTAATTTGTTAATAAGACGTGACTTGAAGCAATGTAAGCTCAGGTATGAAAGTACGTCAGTATTTCAAATTTTCGGCTTTGTTTTGTTTCCCTTGTAGTCGAAATTTTAAAATCCTATCCTCATTAGAACTTATCTGACTTAACTGTTATTTTCAATCTTTTGCGAAGAAAACTGGATGAACTATAATTCATATGACGTCTAATTTTTCTTTTATATGATAGTACAAAGGCGAAAAAAAAAAAGAACTAACAAGAATCAGCGAGGGACTTGCATCGCGTAAAACAGTGAAATCAATAACAACAATAAATACATAACTTTACATTTAGAAGAGGAACGGGATCTTTTCCTTTTGAACGGCACTTTCTATATTAACCGAAAGGTTAATATAGGGCGTTACGATTATCAGAAAATCAAAAAAAAAATGTGTGTAATAGGTGTAAAACAACTTCCTATGAACGAATATGAAAAAAAAAATTCACGCACGCGAAAGGGGGGTGGGGGAGAGGCCTCGGAAAATTCACATCGGGAAGTTCCGAAAGCGTCTGAGGGGCTGACCCGGGCACCAAAACAAAAAGAAAATAGTGTAATATGTGTAAAACAACTTGCTCTAAACGAATATGACAAAAAAAATGCGCTCTCGCGAAAGAGGGGTGGGGGAGAGGCCTCGGAAAATTTATATCGGGAATTTCCGAAAGCGTCTGAACCGGGCACAAAAACAAAAACAAAAACAGCGTAATAGGTGTAAAACAACTTGCTCTAAACGACTATCATGAAAAAAATGCGCGCTCGCGAAAGGGGGGTGGGGGAGAGGCTTCGGAAATTTCACATCTTCAGTCCACGGCCTTTAAACTAAGAAAAAATGGTTAATATAGGGCGTAATCTAAAAAGTTTTAAACCTCGTATACTGGTAGAATGTGTTTATAAAACATCATTTTCTCTTGGCTTTATTGAGAAAATTCTATAGTTTGTAAGATATTTCGTATGAAATTTCGAGCATTTCGGCAATTTTAACCAATCGATTACTTCCATTGACGTAAACAACACTCCGTGCTGTATGAATATGTCCCTCCTTTAAGAAACAGATTGGGTTTATTTACATTTGTAAAGAAAAAAGGATACCCTTCCCCCACCCATAACCCTAACTCACCCTAACTCTAACCCTAAATCTAAAATAGATTGAAATGCAATAGATCGATACTAGGGTTATAATTATAGGTGGCAATTTCATACGACACCACTACGGAAAATGGGATTTTTTTCTAGCGATGTCAAATGAAAATGTCAACCATAATTATGGCCTTAGTATCGATCTATTGCATTTCAATCTATTTTAGAGTTAGGGTTAGGGGTTGGGGAAGGGTGTCTTTTTTTCTTCACAAATGTAAATAAACCCAATCTGTTTCTTAAAGGAGGGACATATTCATTATACACAGAATGTTATTTACCTAAATGGAGGTAATCGATTGATTAAAATACACAATAGTAATATTTCTGTAACAGGATGTTGGGGTCACAAGGCAGAATGCCGGTTGAAGACATGTCGTGTAGCAGTTGGGGCTTCAATGTTGTGCCAGGTCTCATGATACAGGAATTCTTGCAGGTAGTGCTGTGCTGTTAACCTTGGAGAAAATCACAACAGTGAGAAAGCTAAACCTGAGCTAGTGCTGTGTACGTATTAGTGTTGCTGGAGATGAAGGCGACGGAGATGGAGAACGGTGACGGTTGAGATGATGGCGTCAGCTGGAGCAGGAACATGGCTGGGTGGGCTGGTCGTCTATTGATGGAACTGGAACTGGCTGAGTCACTCTGTGGTCAGAGGTTAGCCCTGAGAAGAACTAGAACCAAAGACGAGAAATCATGATTTGCTGGCACCTTTTATAACCTGAGGTTATAAAAAATGTGTAGGAAACGAATATGAAAACAAAAATGCGTGGAAAGCAATGGAGAGTGGGGAGACTTTAGAAAATCCACAAGATCTGAGGTCCTCCCTCTTTACTTTTAGGAAAATGGGGTTTTTTTTAATGAAATTTTATATAAATACCTTTCAAATGGCATTCATTATGATTAAAAAGAAATTTGTGCATAAAATCTAAGGGG
The DNA here is from genome assembly GCF_006345805.1 of Octopus sinensis. Taxonomy (NCBI): domain Eukaryota; kingdom Metazoa; phylum Mollusca; class Cephalopoda; order Octopoda; family Octopodidae; genus Octopus; species Octopus sinensis. The sequence continues at coordinate 26,874,846 of NC_043006.1, read as the reverse complement.
GTAGGGAGAGAACTTTGGTAAATTCACAAGATCTGAGATTTTCGCCCATAACTTTGAGGAAAATGAATATCTTTTAATGAAATTGTATATAAATACCTTTCAAATGTCATGCATTACGGATGCCTAATGTGCCATAAACCCCTTATTTTTGTTCAGAAAAAGGGAGGGACCCACAAAAATACATTTTTTAAAGGTGATGTACGAAACTGCACTAGCCCCTTTTCTTTACCTGTATTTTAAGGTAACATTTTGCAGAAATACGTTTTCTAGAGTGTGTATTATATTAGATTGAAAATTCAAACAGGTTTGAAAAGAATAATAAGTGAAAATGCTGAAATTATAAAAATTAGTGGTAATGAAGTCTGGATAGGAGAGAGAAAGAATGATACAAAATCCTTACAAAACCCACGTTAGTGTTTGTATGTGAAACAAGTAAAAGTATAATATTAAAACAAAATATCTTTTACATATCTTTTAAAAATCACTGGATATATTAATCCCAGATTGCAGATTATAGCATCTTAGGTCACTGTAATTCATTCATTGAAAAAAGAAAAACATTTTCCAATAATTCACATTTCTCCCCCCACCTTTTTTCTGAACAAAAATAAGGAGTTTGCAGCTCATTAGGCATCTGTAATGCATGCCGTTTGAAAGCTACATATATAGATACAATTTCATTAAAAGATATCCATTTACCTTAAAGTTACGAGGAAAAAATCAGATCTTGTGAATTTCCCAAAGTCCTCTCCTCACCTCCTCAAAAAAGATTTTACCTGCAAATTTCTTTATAGTCGTAATGTATGCTGTTTGAAAGGTGTTTAAATAAAATTTCATTAAAGAAAACCCATTTTCCTAAAAGTTATGAAAGAAAAACTCGGATCTTGTGAATTTCCGAAGTCCGTTTCCCACCTTTCCTCGCATTTTTATTTTCATATTTGTTTCCTACACATTTTTTTACACCTGTTGCACTATTTTTTTTTTTGTTTCCAGGTAATATTGTAAACATTAATCACATTTGGTATTCTTGCATCATCTTTGGGAGTAAACATTGGCCACCATTGTTGTTGCAGTTGAGGCAGTTTGAAACCATCAGGTAACAGGTACTTCATTTTCAAGAAAATTTTGCCTCAACTTCGACCCAGTTGTAACTGAGGCTGCTAATAAAATATCTAGATAATTTTGGGTATTCAATAATCGAAATTCTTTTCTCTGTTGGGCTCCAAGTCAATTTTTTCCTAATTTGATAATTTTCAATTTTCAAAAACTGATGTCTAAACTGGGGCAAAATGAGTAATAATCAATTTCAATAATCTCTTCTCTTTAACTGCATGGGGGAATGAATGGTTTTCGACTTTTGAGGAAATTTTTGCAAATTTGTATTCTACATAAAGGAATTCATGTGACTATGAAAAAAACAAAGAGAAAAATTTTTTGTGTCGACCACCTGATACCCTTCTTGTTCCTTTGTCACTCTGATGTATTGATGCTTTTCAATATCTTTCTCCCCATGAAGTCAAAATTTAGAACTGTCTGTAATTTTAAAAACAAAATTGAAAAATTAAAGAAAAAATTTTCATAGTTGTATGAATAACTTATGTTTTGAAAATTCCAAAAAATTAAAAAGTTATGAGGGGTTATATGGGGTGCTTAAACCAGAATTCTGTAGAGAGCCACTCCAGCAGATAGTGAAGAAACTATAGAGAATATTTTATGTTGAGTTTTTCGATTTAGTCATATTATGCCATTTTCCTATGATTCCTTTTCATTTGACCAAGATATTGATGTGTATGAGTTTTTTTTTCAAATGTAATTCTAGAAAATTGAAAAGGCAGTTTACCTTATCTTTCCTTACTCATTTTGACCCATCTAAATTTGTCTTTCATATGCTTGAAGAGAAAGGAGATAATTTTTTGAAATAGTGTTCTGAATGTTATAGTGTTTTTAATGCATTTAGAGAAGGTCATTTGCTTAGCTGATGTAGCTTTGGTTAGATAGTGAACATTTATAAGAACATTTTTTATCAAGGTCAAAAGTGCAGTAAATGTTTCTCATTGTGCCCCACCATCCTTACTGGAAACAGGAAAAGCAGACTTTCGGAATATTACCATAAAACCCATTGGAGAAAGAAAACTGGAAACTTCTGAAGAATGGGTTATTAATCCATACTCCTTTGATTTGGATAATATGTTGGATGATGAAGAGTTGAAGGAAGATCTTATTGAACTGTGCACAAATCATGTTCTTGAAATGCAGTTTGAAAACAAAACTTTAGAACAATATTGGTGTTCGGCAATGGACATGTTTCCAAGACTTTGTGAAAAAGCACTAAATGTGCTCATCCCATTCACGACAGCATACTGATGTGTCTGGATTTAGTGTCCTTTTGTCAATGAAGTCAAAATCGAGAAATCACGTGGCTGCACAAGCAGACATGTGGATTGCTCTCAACAACAAAGTGCCACGTTTTGAAAAACTCTGAAGCAATAAACAGGAACAAAAGCCATTAAATTTAAACTGGCTTATGGACATTTGAACATTAGTTCTTTAATTTTTCTGAAGAAATTTCATGCATGAATGAAAATTTAATTTTTTTGTAATTATGCAACTTTTAGTTTGTTGTAATATTTTTTCTTTTCCATGTTACATTTTTGTTTATATATTATTAAAAATTGATTATACAAATTTGTTTCGGTTACCTTACCTTTATTGTGAGTGTTTACTGAGCGAAAACACCTAAAGCTCCACGTGGCACTGGCAGGGTGTGGTGACGAACCCTGCTGTATTCTTCCACCACAACTTTCTCTCACTCTTTCTTTACTGTTTCTATTGTACCTGCATTTCAAAGGGCCAGCCTTGTTGCACTCTTTGTCATGCTGAATCTCCCTGAGAACAATGTTAAGGGTGCATGTGTCTGTGGAGTGCTCAACCATTTGCACTTTAATTTCATGAGCAGGCTGTTCTGTTGATCGTATCAACTGGAACCCTTGTTGTCATAACCGACGGAGTGCCGTGACCAAATCCAGTAACAAGGCTTTAGTCAGCCTGAGGCTATGGTGTCACGCAGTAGGACTGAACCTGGATCCAAGTGGTTGGAAAGCAAGCTTCTTCCCACACAGCCATGCTTATTTACAGAAAATTTAAATTTAAAAAATACCCTTTTTCTGAAAGTTATGAGGAGACAAAGTCGATTTGTGTGAATTATCCAAAACTCCTTTCCCTCAAATCCCAAAAATATTTTTTGCAGCAAATTCCAATGCAATTAGAATCTACACTATCTGAAAGGTAGTTGTAGAAAATTCCTATGAAAAATATCCATTTTTCTAAAAGTTATGAGGAAACAAAATTTGGTGGGGGTACACTTGTGTATGTATGCCTATTTACTTTGTAGCAGTGTCTCAAAACCCAACTACTTGAAAGTCAGTCAGACACCACAAGTGAACCACCATAGTTTCATGTGATTGGTCTATTAATTGACCAGTCAGTGTGAAGGCTGTGGCATAGTATGGTTTTCTTGAACATTCTAGAATTAGGCTTCTGGTCCCCTATAAAACTATTTGGAATGTAGCTTAGAGTGCAGACAGCTAACAAAGTTCTGTTGCCACAGAAATGTGCACAGGCAACTTCACATAGTTTTGGACCAACTGTATGTTGTCACACAGATAACTTTCTATAATTTCAGAACAGTTTGTCACTCTCCTAGTTGACAATTATTTATATGGTTCATTATAAATACCCGACACCAAACACTAGTTATGTTCATGAGTTTGCTCCAATTATTATCCACACAGCCAACAAAATATATCTTTATTTCCCTGCTATACCAGCAACTAAAACTCCTCACAACAACTTATTTTAATTATTGTGAAAATCCAGAAACTGAATAATTACATAGGCTAGCAATGATCACTGGATTTAATATTCCACAGTTACATTGTCAACCAACAGCTAGTATTATTTTGGTTGATGACTGTCCAAAGGTTTTATTGGAGGAAAGGTAGATATTTTATTTTGTAAGTAAGATATGCTGTTGTTCAATTTTTGAGTTGTTGAATTAAGTTCAGTCCAGCATTTAGTCATTAAGTGCAAACTATCTAAGCAATGGTAGTGCCAGGCCAGGGCAAAGTTGCGCAATGGGTCTGGCTCCCACCAAAATTGCCCTGGCTCAAAATTTGATTTAAATGTAAACGATACATATTTATTTCATTCCACATTTGCAAATGAGAGAAAAAAATACTATTACTGTTTTACATTCAACTGTTCTAGGTCTTGCTCCAAATTTCAACAGCAATACAGTAAGTGAAAGAAATAAGAGAGAGGGTCAGAGAAGAGAAAGATGTGATAAAGAAGAGTAAATAGGGAGACAATGTGAAGTGTAAGGGGATAAATAGTACCAGTTATGCACCTGCTTGTGTAATGCTGTAGCTAGAAGAGTGGAGGAATGAGTATTAGAAGAGGAGTTGTCCATTTCCCATACTGGCATGGGATGGATCCAATGAGTTGGAGAACCATATCATGCTCCAATGTCTGCTTTGGCATGGTTTCTGTGGCTGGCTGCCCTTGATTTTGCTAAATACTCAACAGTGTGTACTGGCTGCTTTTTTGTGGCACCAGCATTAGTGAGGTTGCTTTGCAATTTGCAAGACAAAGAACTTAATGAGCACTTATATAGCTGAAAGAGAGGGTTCATTGATTCTAAGCAGAGTGATGAGAAAGGAACAGATTGATGATAGTTGTGAGAGGGTGGAAGGGGAGAGAGTTACAAAGTAGACACTATTAGAGGAGAGATTATGGATGGGGCAGAGGATAAGAAAAGGATTAGTGTCAAGAGTTAGCTAGAAAGGGACAAAATATTAAGGCTGATAAAGTGGGTTGGGAAGTGGGGTGTCCAGCTCAACTCACATTATAAAGGCAAGTATCAATGTTAGGTGTGAAAGGAAAGGGAACATAAAAGGCAGAGCATAAAGAGTCATGGGAGTAGACCAGAAATGAGATGTTGAGATGGCAGAAGAGGTGTAGGGAATGGACTGAGGAAAATAAGGCAGAAGGTGGGAGAGCAGTGAGTGAGTGCAGCATGAGTAAGGAGTAAAAGAGAGATTGGAGGGTACCATAGAGGTGGAAGGACAGCAGTGTGTGAATGCAGAGAACGTATCTCAGGTAAAGAGACCATGAGGAGAGGACAGTGAGAAGAAAATAAATGAACTGCATTCATCCACTGTCCTATGAGGAGGAACAGTGGATGAATGTAGTGAGATCAATGTCAGAAAGAAAAGCTGGAGGATACCATAGACGTGGGAGGGAGTACAGGGTAAATGCAGTGAGAGCAGTGATATAAGAAGACTGAAGGAGGAGGATACCACTGAAATGGGGTGAGAAAAGATGAAATTAATGGAAGCATCAGTAGCAGAGAGATGGAGAAGGAGAGGCAGAAGAGGAGCAAGAGAATATCAGCCACCAGCACCCTCCTTGTTATATCCATGCTTGGTTGAAAGAATGGGTTTTTCTCCAGTACATGTTACCAGTTGTCACTGCCACTTTTCATCTCCATTACAAAGCTCAGCATTTTAAATCAGTTTTTATCACTTCATCTCATATCTTTTTATACAAATGTACACACACATATAAATGTATGTATGGATGGATGGATGGATGGGTATGCATGTACATGCCTGTATGAATGCTTACATTTTGCACTTTACATGCAAAATTGCTGAACTGCAGACAATGATAGCTGTTGACATTTCCTGTCAACAAATCATCCACTAGCTCTGCTTCTTCAAAGACAAGTGGAACGAAAACTTGCTAAACTGAAACACAGGAAAGAGCTAGCAATAAAAAAAGGCATCCACTCACAAAACAATGCCTCAATAATATGTATTTTTCTAACCCATGCCACCATGTAAAACAATCAAATTTGTTTGATCAGTCAAACAAATAATGATATTTGTTTGTTCAATCAAACAAATAAGTCCCTGTCCAACCACTGGTTGGTCAGGGACTTGCTTGAGGCAACAAATTCACTACTCCACTGGTCTTTGAAACATCACATCACTGTTTCACTCAGATGACAAGCAAAGCTGTGGAATGTCAGTATTTCCAGATATGCACACACACACACAGAGAAAAACATATATATATATGCACACAGTAATACTTTGGTTACGTCTCAATTATGTTTCTAAAAAAATGCAAATATAAAGAAAACAGCACCACATGGGGTTATTATAACAGCATAGAGATACAAGCTATTTTTAGTGGTATGAATACAAGTGAAGGTGTAGGCAATGCTGTTGCACCCTCTTAACAACTTTAGGTGTCATCAAGCAATTTCATGTTACACACTGTAATCTAGAATTGATAAAATAGAAAACTAGTTTCATTAAGATGCAATGTTATTATTCAATCATGAAACAGGTTTAATTAATCAACTTAAGCCTTGTGTACACAAACCTATGCACTTCTCATTCAGTTGAAAAGCAAAAGTACAAAATAGGACAATAGGGGGATATATTTGCTCCAGGCTCTGGTTTTTCTTCACACGTTCATTGCTTCTTGGCGACTGCATTCTCTTAAGTCTTTTCTCATGAAACAATTACATAAGTATACATATGACAATCATCCCAGCCATATACAGGAGTGCTTTGTTAGTAAATTGAAAGTCAGTAATAAATATAGTAATGAACTTAGTGTGCAGGTAGGAGTCCACTAGGGCTCATTTCTCAGTCTGCTCTTACTTATTATAATCCTCCAGGCCATAACAGAGATGTTTAAGACTGAGTGCCCATAGGAGCTCCTCTACGCTGATGATCGTATTCTTATAGCTGAATTTATAGTAGAATCAGAAAAGTTTCGGGTGTGGAAGCAAGGCTTGGAATCAAAGGGTCTTGAAGTTAACCTAACAAAGATTGAAACCTGAATAAGCCGGAAAGCAAACAAATTACTAATTCCTTCAGGAAAATGGCTCTGCCCAATATGTAGGAAAGGTGTAGTTGGAAATTCCATATGGTGTATTCAGTACAAGTTATGGACACATAAAACGTGCAGTGGAATCACAGAAAAGTTAACAGAGAAAGTAGTTTTTGTGTGTACTAGATGTGCAGGAACAATAAACACTAAGAACTCATTGGAAATAGATTCTCTCAAATGCTCAGGAGATACCTTAAAGATAGTAGATAGTTTTGTTACCACAGCACCCTAAATAGCAGTGGAGGAGGACGTTCTGAAAGCATAGTCACTAGAATCAGAACTGGCTGGAAAAAGTTCAGAAAACTATTACCTTTGTTGGTAACAAAGGGCTTCTCTCTCAGGATGAACATCATATGATCTGCCTTTCATGTATTAACAGCAATGCTACATGGTAGTGAAACGTGGGCTGTGAATGCAGATAACATACTTAAGCGCAAAAGAAATGAAGCTAGCCTGTTCTGTTGGATATGCAATGTCAGTATGCATGTATGACAAAGAGTAAATGAGTTGAAAGCAAAACTGTGCATAAGATACATCAGATGTGGTATGCAAAAGACTGCACTGATATAGTCATGTGATGTATATGGATGAAGACACTAGCATAAAGAAGTACTGATCACTAAATGTGAATGGAACCTATGGAAGAGGTAGACTCAGGAAAAAGTGGTGAGAAATGACCTTCAGATGTTGAGGCTCACATAAAATATGATAAAGGACCGAGATAATTGGTGATTTGCTGTGCTTCAGAAGACCTGCCTATCTAAGTAGTAACAAAACTCTAAAGGCACATTGATCGTGTCTATGCTCCTCATCTTCCTAACACATCTGCCTCCCTTCACTCATTTCACCTCTATCTCTCACTCACATGAACTTACCTGTGCACAACTTGTCTCTTTTCTCTGCAACTCATATTCGTGAACACACATGTATACACTCATTGTATTTGCTTCCCTATCATATATTCTCCTTTTGCACTTTCATGAACTTACCTGCCCACTCACCCTATCTAATCCTCTGTACCACTTATATACTTCTTGTAATGTGAGGCTGGGTCCCAATACATCTTCACCATTTTCTCTTTCTCTTTTCCTAACTGGGGTAGCCATATATCTCATCTACAGCAAGAAACCTTTTTTTTTTTATCCCTCTATCATACTCTAACCTTTCATTAGCTAGCACAAAGCCACCTACCCTCAATACAACTTCCCTGTCAGTTGAGGGGGCTTGTCTAATGAATTCACATTATATGTATATATATATTTTCACGAATTTGGGTAAACAAACTGGACAATATATGTAAAGTATATCCATTTACAACTGATGAGTCACTCCATCACTACTCAACAAAAAGCAGAACTGATTTTACATTATATGTATATATATATTTTCACGAATTTGGGTAAACAAACTGGACAATATATGTAAAGTATATCCATTTACAACTGATGAGTCACTCCATCACTACTCAACAAAAAGCAGAACTGATTTTGCAAGAAACTGATTAGTGACAAACCGTGTCATCAACTTCAAACAAATATATATGTTGGCTGTAATAAATGAAAGAACAAGTTCTCAATACCATTGTACTGAATAGTAATTTATTTAAGATGATGGGCATTTCCATGACATGAAAATGGTTCATTGAACATTATCAACAGTTTAATCTGTCCAATGAACAGGCTTGACATTTAAATTTTATTGTGGATGTTAGCAAGTTTCATTAATTTTCCAGTTTATTTCTTGTTAGAGTGTTTACAATTTTGGCATGTTTAGATTACAGGTGTACGCTAAAAAGTTAGATGTACTATACATCGCTACCGTTGCTATAACAGCTGGAAAATCTCTACTACTCATAGTTTTAAGTTGTTTTTTCTCTCCCTCCAGCTGTAAGTTCATTGTCCAACTTACAGCTGAAATAGGTTGCTTCTTAAAAACTGTAAATAGCACCCTTAAATTTTTGATATATACTAATTAAATGTAGTTGAAAAACCTTTCCTGATCTATGAATAACAGAAGCCACCTCTGTATTTTAGATGTCAACAGTAGAACTTTTGTATAGTCACCTTAGTTTGAAAAATAAAATCAAGATGGCAAGGTATGAGACACTTGTTAATGGCACAGAGGGACTTCATTTTCACCAATAAACACAGTGGCAATTTCATTACTTATAAAATAAATTATTAGGTACACATTCTAAATTTTGAACAGCAACAATAGTGTAAAGTTGGTATATGCTGGATGATCATTTTCTGTGCACAGGTATGGTAATTTCTGTACCAAGTAAAATGAAAGAAACTGTACAGATATTATTAGCTTCTTTCAGGATATGACTGCAGAAAAGAAAGTCAAATTTTACATTATGACCACAGCATATAAGCTCAATTCTGGATCTCAAAGTATTACAATGAAGATAGGATCTAGCCATTACTCTGATGTAAATTGTAGGGTTCAACTGAAACTTGCTCATTTTTTTGCCATATCATAGGAGTACCAGATTGCAAATTGTCTCTAATGTTGTCTTCTTGTCTGAACATTTCTCAAATCAACTAAGTGCTCATTCAGTATTTCTTGCATTTGATTCCTTTCTTGAGGCTCTACATATTCTACCAGCTGGTCTTTGAGTTATTTAGTTGCATTTGCTTTCCGTTAATGTTATCACTGACAATCAGTTTCCTGTTTTCTAGCCACATTCTTTTTTTTTTTTTAATCTGTTGATTTTCTATTTGATAGACTTTGTAATTTTTTTGTTTTGCTCTTCTTTAAAGACTGTATATAAAAGAAACAAAATTTTATGACTGGATGCTCTTCCTGTCACCAGCTTTTATCTGCTTTCAAATAAGAGATTAAATATTTTTTTTATTTTTAGCACAGGGCAACCAGTCAACTAGGAAAGTCAACATTACCACTCCTTTGCACAACTGATGACAAGCTTGGAATATCAACTTTCATGCATATCTGTGCATACATACACACTACACACACACATGAATATACATATGTATAAGTGTGTAACATAAAATGTATGTGTTATATATGTGTGTGTGATATACACACTATATATATATATATATATATATATATAATTGTGTATGTATACACACACACCTGTATCTAATTTATATTTATTTTAACATACATAACAGACTTCTGCACACTTTCCATCTACCAAATCCCTTCACAAAGTATTGGTTAACCCAGGGCTAAAGCCAAAGACACCAAAGTTACTGAGCTATGGGATTGAACCTGAAACCACATGTCTGCACCTAAGTATAAAAAGATGAACTTCTTATCTGCTTCATGTTTTCAATTTCATTCTTTAGTTTAAGAAACTGAAATACTTTCCTTGCTGACTGATAGTCTAACTACAAGAGACAGAGTAACAGTGAAGGTAATGTAAGCAGGACATGTTGAAATTCTATGATTTATAAATTTTACTATTTCTATCTTGATGCATAAATTTATATAATGATTTC
>NC_043006.1:26836907-26859407 GCF_006345805.1 Octopus sinensis | reverse complement strand
TAACTAATTGTTTATACACATGTGTGTGTGTGTGTGTATATATATATATATCTTTATATATAAAATTGAACTTGTATGTGTGAGACTGTCTCCTCCGATTTAGATTCCTAACTACTCCCACATTTTGCGGTGCAGTTTAACCAAAAGCGGGTATCTTATAGTCGTCATTCATATCGAGCCCTTCTGGGTATTAGCACATGTCTACGATGAGTCTACGATTAAAAAATAATTTACCATCATTTTTCCGCATTTTTAATTATTTTTGCTCAGGTTATATAAGGGAAGTAACTCTCTAAAAATGCTTATATATATATATAGTTATTTCCCTTACAAACCCGAGCAATGCCGGGCGATACTGCTAGTATATATATATTTGTGCGTGTATGTAAACTTTGAGTATTCAAAGATTGCAATTGTATTTAAATGCATATATCTCTTCCTCTTTTCCCAGTTGAAGAAAGCTATGCCTCTCCATTTCAACAAGACATCTGTTCCTGTTCCCCTACCATGCATTAATCTCTTAAAACATGGTATAAAACCACCTCCCTCAATACTATACCCCCATCCCACTCAGCTGATGGGGTCTTGTCTTGCAAATTACTTGGTGATTTCACTAATGCTGATGCAATGAAAAAAGCACCCAGTAAACACTGTGAAGTGGTTAGCCTTAAGAAGGGCATCTATCCATAGACACCATGCCTAAGTAGACATAGGTGCCTGTCCAACTGTCCAACCCATGCCCACATAGAAAACAGATTTTAAACAATAATAATTGAAAAGCATGTGCTCTCACTTTAATTAGAATTCTTAAACTACAAATTCCTGCAATATATATATATTCCACCCCACCCAACCTACCCATACTTACTACCATTGTATTCTCCACCCCTCCGCTCCCTTTCACATACCTACCTGCGCACAATATGTCTCTGTTCAATCTCTTTTCCAAACCATATCCACTTAATAACCCCTCACTTTACCAGTGCCCACCCACTACATCACCCCCACCTCTACTTCCCACTTTCCTTTTGAAATCTTGTGAACTTACCCACCTACCCACCCTCTCCAATCCCCAGTATACTTCACTATGAAAACCACCCTGTAACTTAGGTGTAAAGCCCCTGGCCCCTCTCTGTCACATCTTTGCCATCTTTCTTTCCTCTCTCTCTCTCCAGCTGAGGTAACCATGTAGCTCTTCTAATACAAGACATCCTTTCTGTCCCTCAATACTACTCCCTTTTGTTGAGGGATCTTGTCCTGCAAATTACTTGGTGACCTCACTGCTGCTAGTGCAACATAAAACGTCCCCAGTACATTATGTAAAGTGGTCAGTGTTAGGAAGGGCATTCTGCCATAAAAACCATGCCAAAAGAGACAACAGAGCTTGCTGCAGTCTTCTGACTTGCCAGCTCTTGTCAAACCATCCTACCTATGCCAGCATAGAAAATAGATATTAAATGACGATGATAATGATGATGTGTACAAAGAATTTATTAATTCATACATTGTGTGATGGTCATCCCAATTTTTAGCAACACCATGGGTATATTAACACCCACAACATTATATGTTGAGACGTTTGAATGCTTTTGATGCAATTAGTTTTACTTCTCTTACAAGTATCCACACAACTGAGTCATGGATGAAACTTATTTTAACAAGTTAATTGCACTGAGGTAAGAAAGAGTTTGTAATAAGATTTGAATTCATGAACTTGTACGATCTGTTGTCTAACAGTTTAATCTTATAATTGCTAAATGATTACCATTAACTAAATTGTTTTTAGGCTATCTTGATTATTTTTTCTAACATATAAAATAAAAATATTAAGAGTTTTGGAAATTTATCAAGGTTTAAATTTGTAGAAACCTTTCCAAAACCAAAACACTTAACATTCTCTTCATGTGTTAAAAAAGATATTCAAGATAATCTAAAAACAAATATAAACGCTAACAACAATCTTTATTAATGAAATTTGTTTTTAGGCTAGCTTGATTAAGATCTTTCTATTAAAGAAAACAAAAATATGAAGTATTTTGGAATTCAAAATATATCTGTGTGTACTAAGTGACTATAATGAAAGAGAAGAAATAAATAAATTTAAGACACAAAAGATAGAGTCAGTTTGTTGTTGAATATGCTAAATACAACAATAAATACAAGGATAACTTACAATTCCTTTTCTGAACCCAGATCTAATTCCTGTAAAAGCTGTCCCAGAGAAGAAGTAGATATAAAACCATTACCTGTACAGAGAAAAGGAAAAAAAAAATTTTCTCTCAAAATACTTTTGGCAACATTACTATACTTAAGATCAAAAAGACACCAAACTTTTAAAACTGCTCTTTCTCACAGTAACTCTGACCTTGAAGTCTAATAGCAATTGCATCATACCATATTGGTTAGTCATCAATCAGCACATGCTTGAGTGATTTGTTACAAGTTGAACAATGAAGGATTTGGAAGAACAATGTGTTTGTGTGAAATTCTGTCTCAAATAGGAGGCAGGGGACCCTTTTATAGAGATGTTTCTAATGTTACACCATTGGAAAAAGACAACAAGCTGTATACAATCTCACATTAATAGCAGCACTTCAAATTGTGAATGATTGGAGAATGATCACATTGTAAAAAGATTGTGTTGTAATCATGAAAATTGTTGCTTGCTTGAGAAATTTCATAAGAAGTAGGCATAATTCATGTCAGATGAATTTTAAAAGGAAAGTGGAAGATGCTTCATGTTACTACAAAATTTGCACTGAGTGCTGCTGACAAACAAAAACAAAACTAAGCCAGAGTCAATAAAGAATTGTTTGATCATTGGAATGCTATTGAAAATTTTCTGATTAGTGTCATAACAAGTGACAAAGTATGGGTGTGTGGCTACAATGTTGAAACAACAGTTTAGTCATTGCAGTGAGTTGGGTCGTCATTGTTGCAACCAAATAAAGCTCAAATGTGAAGGTGATGTTGTCTTTTTCGATTGGAAAGCTGACTCCATCATGACTTTGTTCCACATGATCAAATGATAAATAGTTTTATTTGGATGTTGAGATAAGTAGAGCAATGGAAGAGACTTGCAGAATAGACAAGCAAAATTTAGATGCTGCCCTACAACACATCAACTAACACATCACTCCCTATCCATAAGATGATTCTTGTCCTTCAGTCACTCTACTCTCTGGATTTGGCTCCCTACTGATTCTTCTTTGCTTCCAAAATTTAAATCCTTCTTAAAAGGTTACCAGTTTCAGACACTAGAAGAAAATTTGCCAAAGAAACACATAACCTTGAATATTTCTAGAAACAGTTACTTTATGTGAAGCTGACCTAAACAATTTTAATAGCTTTTTTTTAACTGACCTTCATTATCAAATTTTTGAAACACCTGTTTTGCTGTCATTTCTTGAGTAGCAGGAAAAACTATTCCCTTCTCCTGAAAATAGAAGAGAGTTAATACAAGGAAAAAAGATATATTACATTCATTGCCGTTTTAAGATCCTACAATAAATTAAGTACATTTAAACCATTATTTAACTAAAATTGACTAAGCTTCAATTCCCAAGCTGAGCTACATTTTAATGCACGACATTGATCTTTACCCCAATAAATATTTTCCTGTACTGATTCAACTATCACCATTCAAAGTAACAACTATTAAAACTTGGATGCAATTTGCCAATCTCATTATTAAATGACTTAGAGTGTATTTTTTTTCTTCTGCAGCAAGTTCTAGAAATGAGTTTAAAGCTGCCACACTATTTTCCTTTATATTTTTTTAAAGATCTACTTTATATATATATTTTTTTTTGTTAAAGATCTACTTTTGTTTGTTGGGACATGAAGGCCTGCAACATCAATATTAGCGGTTGGGAGGCAGTTGCCGGCAACTGTGGAGAATGGCGACGTACCGTAAAAGAGGGAATACAAAGGAGTGACAGAGAGAGAGAGGAGAAATGGAAAGAAAGGAAGAGACGTAAACAAGAGACTATGGCACTACAACCAGCCAGGAACAGTCTTCGCTACATTTGCGGTACCTGCCAGAGGGAGTGTTTGTCCAGGGTAGGACTACACAGCCACAGCAGGAAATGTATCAGAACATGAAATATAAAAGCCAGACTAGACTACTTCATGCGCAACTCCATTGTCTCCTGAGACAGAAAGGATGCCAATACAATACAATACTTTTGTTTGTATATGGATTTTATCCTTTGGTACTCAGTAAACTGAATCTGCAACCCAGTTTCAATACTAACTGGAAAATTCATTTTACGTTTAAGGTCACTAATACTCTTTGGAACATGAGCTTGATAACAAGCAAAAGAAAGTCAACTGATTCTATTTTAATATTTCATTTAACACTTGCAAATATGACAGAGTTGTATTTATCGTGTGCAAAAAAATATATTTATATATAGGTGCTTGGGTGTGTGGTAAGAAGCTTGCTTCCCGATCACATGGTTCTGGGTTCAGTCCCATTGCATAGCATCTTGTGAGTGGATTTCGTAGGTGGAAACTGAAGGAAGCCCATCGTGTGTATGTGTGTGTGTCTGTACATATGTTTATTTCCCACCACTACTTGACAACCAGTGTTAGTGTTTACATTCCCATAACTTAGCAGTTCGGCAAAAAGGCCAATAGAATATGTAGCAGGCTTAAAAAAAGAAAAGAAATGAAGTACTGGGGTCAATTCATTCAACTAAAAATTCTTCAAGGCAGTGCCCCAGCATGGCCACTTCCAAATGATTGAAACAAGTAAAAGATAAAAGATCATATGTAAATGATTTCTCATTATGAGCACGTTTTATTACGTGCACTTTCAGAAATATATAATCTTAATAATTTAAAATATGAAGTATACAATGAGTAGTTTGCTCTTTAAAAAGACACTGAAGCAGTTGTAAAATTTCGTATAGAATGAATTGCTTGTAACATTGTTCAATGTCTATTTCACTAATACTATAATGCTATTTGAAAACATGTACTAGATAAGAGCTGATAAAAATAAATACCAATAACATATAATAAAATCAAATCAATCAATAACACTCTCTTTCAACTGACAACCACACAACGTGCCTTGTCAAAATAAACACTACTTTTAACAATAATTTAAATAAAATATATAAAGCTCATGATAGGAATTGTAGAACAAGAACACTTTAATTCCTACTTGATATTCTAATACCTTTGATAACAGCATGCATATCACATGAAATCATATCTCGTCCTTATAAATTTGTTTCTTGCACTTAGTAAAAAAAAAAAAAATCATTTTATACATACATACATACATACATACAAAATGTATGTAATGTATGCATATCATCATTCTCACTATTTTAACATCCACTTTCCCATCTTGTATGGGTCACATGGAATTCAGAGGTAGATTTTCTATGGCCAGATGCCCTTCCTCTCACCCTTTGCCTGTTTCTAGAAGGGTTTTCATGGAAGATTGGAAACAAACACTACCACTTGTAAGATGGTGAAGCTTGTTTTCAACTATAGTGCCATGTCAAGGCAAGGACACACACACACACACACACACTTGTATCATCATTTCATCTCCCACTTTTCCATGCTCACATGGAATTTGTTCAGGCAGATACTCCTCCTGCCATCAACCCTCATTTGCTTTCAAGTATGGTAATATTTTGTCATAGCTAGACATGCTTTCACAGAAGATTGGAAATGAAGAACACTGCTTGCATGATGGCAACACTCACAACTATCACACAACATCAAGGCAAGGAGACAGTAACTAACACACATACATATATACATATGTACTGCAATCTCATAGTCAGATACAAAACATCATTTTAAAACATGTGATTTCATTACTTTCAATAAAGTAAGTACTTGTTATGTAGGTTTAATACCCACCTTGGAAAAAAGCACTGTCAAATGTGTTTCACTGGCAAGTAGCCAAATTGGGCATTTGGGATTTTTCAGAAACCATCCAACCTGCGGACATAAAAATTTCCCATTGACAGACTCACATTTTCAAAATTAGGCAAAGGTGATAAGCAATAGTCTGAATGAAAATTGTGTAATATAGTCAAAACAAATACAGCTAAAAGAATTAAAAAGCACAAATTTTATTTCAGCTATGCAAACAAGCTCAATGACAAAACTTAAACACCACAGAATGCAACATACTGAGCAAGTAGAATAGCGTGTTAAGGGGGTGGGGGAGACACCGTGATGTCAGGCTGACAAAACACAACATATTAAGTCAGTTGAATATAACTCCATATTAAGCTGACAGAAAAAGCCTACCTGTTCAGCTAGCAGGGCATGTAAATTTGGAGAGTAGAACTCTAAAGAGTCTCTCAAATTATTCAAACATGAACAATGTAATTATTTTATTTGGCACCTAAAAAGCACCATCCGATCGTGGCCACTGCCAGCCTCGCCTCGCCTTTGTGCTGGTGGCACGTAAAAAGCACCATCCGATTGTGGCCGTTTGCCAGCCTCGTCTGGCACCTGTGCTGGTGGCATGTAAAAAGCACCCACTACACTCACGGAGTGGTTGGCATTAGGAAGGGCATCCAACCGTAGAAACATTGCCAGATCAGACTGGGCCTGGTGCAGCCTTCTGGATTCCCAGACCCCAGTTGAACCGTCCAACCCATGCTAGCATGGAAAGCAGACGCTAAACGATGATGATGATGATGATGACATCATCACACAACCAACAAGGGATAAGAGAAAAGGATAGGAGTTATATGGGAGATATGTTCTGCCATTAAAAATAGCAACACAAAAACATCAAACAGAAAAAAAAAAAAACTTAACTTTCTTGAGAAATATCAAAAACTGAATTTCTTAGGAAAGTCAATAAATGTAGAGAAAAGGTTTACTCACCTCACAGTAACGTAAGTGTTCAAGGAGAGTCAAAAACCCAATGTAAGATTGTTTATAGATGCCACGCATTTCTGAAAGGACAATAATACTCTTTCGGCAATTGTCTACTAATGAGTATGGAGACAACAAATTACTCAATTCCCACTTCATTAATTTTCTGTAGATGCACAGGGTGTATATTCGGCAAATATTGCTATTTCCAAAGTGCTATTAATTCTGAATATCTTTAGCCGAAGCCTTAATCCAAACTTAACACCTATTTTCATAAACATTGACAAATGGAAATTAATTTCTCTATACAATAGAAATAAGCATGACTTCTGTTTAAAACACATCACACATATTGACATAAAAAGTTCTTAAAAATAAATTCAAAGTATTATATTCCACAGGCATGGCTGTGTGCAAAGAAGCTCACTTCCCAACCACATGGTTCCGGGTTCAGTCCCGCTGCGTGTCTCCTTGGGTAAGTGTCTTCTACTATAGCCTTGGGCCAACCAAAGCCTTGGGAGTGGATTTGGTAGATGGAAACTGAAAGAATCCCATCGTGTGTATATGTGTATATATATATATATATATATATATATATATATATGTTTGTGCTTTTGTGTTTCTTCCCCCACCATCACTTGACAACCAATATTGGTGTGTTTACGTCCCTATAACTTAGTTGTTTGGCAAAAGAGACCAATAGAATAAGTACTAGACTTATAAAGCGTAAGTCCTGTGTGACTAAGGGCGGTGCTCCAGCACGGCTGCAGTCAAATGACTGAAACAAGTAAAAGAATATTGAAACATATTTATATTTCTTTAGTTTGAAGTTCCAAAACAATGTACAGAGACAGGTTTGCTCAATAAACTACAGCACAACTTCAGATTAGCTATGAACTGATACTTTCTAATCAGCCAACAAAACTAAATTGAGAATATAATTACAACAGATTGGAGAAGACAAGTATTAAATTAAACCAAGATATTGTAAAAAGATAAATATTCCTATTCAATCATTTAGTTCTATGCTTATTACCTCAGATATTACTTCAGATAAGAAAAAAAAATCTACAGAATTGTAATACAGATTAAACAAATTATCTTAACCAGAAATGGTTAGTAAAGTAACTGAAGGAAATAAACATCTCTTTAGTTGCCTTTTCATAACTATTTGATTGCACTTCTAATCAAATTTAAGTAGATACTGCTACTACAGAAATATTTGTGAGCAATATAGCATTATTGGCCTGTACACTAAAGGTTAAAAAGACAAAATGTCAAATATTAATAACTACACTAGATTTGAAAATTGAATATATTCAGCACATCTACTGTCCCTCTCCCCCTCACCTACACCTAAAACCATTAGAGTTCCCACACTTAGTTCAGTCTTTCTTACATCTTCCAGAACTCACTCTCTACCCAGAAATACTTTCTAGCTATTAATTACAATTCAAAACTAACATTAATGATATTAACCTCAACCCAGTCATATTTAAAAGTACCTTGCTTTCTTATATAAACTAATTTAGAAAAAACATTAGAAATATTGATTTCTAATTTTCTAAAAGTTGCTAAGAACTCAATGAAATTGTGATAGAAAGTAAAAATATTCAATTATTATGAATACATACCCAAATTTGTTAAAAATGGATATAAGCATCATTATAAATCTATTTCAATCTGTAACTAAATGACAATATTTAAATAAATTCAAATAACAAAAATAAAACCCAAAAAGAAACAAAACAAACTGAAATAACCAAGAAAAAGACTTACTTAATCCAGATATTTCTTTGTCATGGTCCCAAACATTAGAAACTGCTCTTCCAGTGAGAAGCAGGTTGATCAAGGATTGGCTGGAAAATGACAGTAGATTCAGACAATTCATGTTAGCAAAATGTATAATAAGAAAAGTGGAAATAAACTGAATGTTTTAATTTCAAATATTCATGTACTGGGTCAAAAAGACAGATATAATTTCGTTTCTTCTGGAAATCACCATTGCTGTACAGTAGTCAATTCAATTAAATGTACTGATTTATCTCTAATTAGTAAAAAAAATTTTTTTCATCTTTGGTCTTCGGTATACCAGCATGGCTAGTAAATGAGAAAAGATAGTAGCTGCACTAGGTTCTGATCTGATTTGGCAAGGTTTCTATAGCTGGGTGCCCTTCCTAACGCCAACCACTCCAAGAGTGTAATGGGTGTTTTTTAAGTCCCGCCAGTACAGGTGCCATTGACCTGACACCAGCATCAGCCAAGACTACAATCTCACTTGGCTTGACAAGTCTACACAAGCATGGTACATCGTCAAAGGTCTCGGTCACTTGTCACTGCCTTCATGAGGCCCAATGCTTGAGCAGTACTTTTTACAGGCCACTGGCACAGGTGCCAGTCAGACAGCACTGGCATTGGCTACAACAATGATTTCACTCAGCTCAGCAGGTCTTCACAAGCACAGCATACTGTCCAATGTTTTGTCATTGCCTCCACGAGGCCCAACATTTGAAGGTTGTGCTTCACCACCTTGTCCCATGTCTTCCTGGGTCTGACTCTTCCACAGGTTCCCTCGACTGTTAGAGTGCAACACTTCTTCACACAGCTGTCTTCATCCAAATGCATCACATGACAATACCAGCGCAGTTGTCTCTCTTGCACATCACAATCTGATGCCTCTTATGCCCAACACTGTCATGCATGCACACTGACAAACTGCAAAGCATACTAGTTTCCCTTCTTACAAGCCTACGCATGTCCTCAGAAGTCACAGCCATGTTTCACTGCTGTGTAGTGTGGCTGTTTGCATGCAGGCATCATACAGTCTGCCTTTCACTCTTGAGTCCCTTTGTTACCTGCAGAGGTAGGAGCTCTCTGAACTTTACCTAGGCTATTCTTATTCTAGGAGCTATGCTCTCAGAGTATCCACCCCAGCTACTGACTTGGTAACCTGGTAACGGAAGCTATCAACTACTTCTAGCTCCCTCTCAGGCATGTGATGGAAGCTGTTTTCTGCATGTTTTCACTGTTTATTGCCCCTGTGTATCTGACAAAACTATCTTCTCATTTAACCTTCCTTTGATATTGCTGCACCTCTTATGAGTCCATAGTTTACACTGGGTACATCTTATGGAGTTTTTACCTATAGCCCTGCATGATCTATGCCAGATAGATCAAGCAGGGCCATCTATCTGAAAAGATTTGTGATTTGTCTGCCTTCATACTTACTATGACTTTAAATACTGATGTTACATTTTTCCCAAGAGATAAAAGTTCTAGTAGGCATCTGCTTCCAGAAAAGCACAGTTTCGTCAACAATGTATATTTACTCTAGTGTGTGGTTCTCTTCAGCAATCCTTTTCTTCAAAATAATTAATAGCAACAGCCTTTATATAAGCACCGGCAATTTGACCAGTCATTTTATGTTATGCAAAGTGTTGCTGAAATCTTTCAAACAGGCCTTTACCAGCCAGAAAAGTTTTATTTCATTAGAAGTTTCATCCTCTTTTTTTTCTGCTAATCATCTTGGTAAATTATTTTTTCTTTGAATTTAAGTATATTACATCAAGTCTGATTCTCAGTCTATACATTCAATAGCTGTTCTATTTTAAGCATCATATTAGATCTAATGTGATGCATAATAAGGACTGAGCAGTTAATGGAGTAGTTTTTTTAAGTACTTAGACTTAAATTTTCTCTCCATTGTCACATATTGTTTTCACTAAATATATTACAAGCGTTAATATTTTGTCAATGCAGATGAATTTTTATTCTCCCACAGGAAGCCCTTTTAAAACATTAAATTTAATATTCTGTTTAGTCCCGTCATAGCTTCTTTTCACACCACTGTCTTCAAATGTATACTGTGGCTTGTTCCCTAGGCATCTTGAATTGTAGGTAAATCCAACAACAGTGGTGATCAATAATTATTTGTAACAAATATGTAGTAAAAAAATAGCACCAAAAATAATGAATAATATCAATTAAAGAAAGAAACAACAAATGAATTAATGATTTTGGTAATCATCTCACCTTCCATGGCCATAGGTTCCGTCAATAAGTGATTCACTAGGATCTTCAACTTCATTCTTTATTTGTTCAATACCCTAAAAAAAAAAAAAAACACTGGATGAAGTCAAATATTCAGCCTTGACCAAACTAAAACATAGAAAGAAATTATTCACTCAGTTCAACATAGCATTCTGTTAATCATACTTAGTGCAAATATATTGTCAAAAGCTTGAAAACTGGGAATTTTGTGTCAGGAAAGCATCTCATATACACTTATGGAGTTAAAATACATAGAAATGTATAAGCAGCAGACAAAAAGTGTCTAGCAGCAGTGGTAGAATTGGTAAATATGTATTTCTGCTTTTTTTTTGAGTGTCGTTAGGAGCAAGCGTCCACCAGCTTTGCATACCAAGACAAATTTAGCCACTACTGATATAGGAAAACAGTGATTAACAAACTACTGGTGCTGCAATTAACCAGCAGGCTGGATAAAAAACTTATCATTAGTGACAGAAACAATATTAGTTCAAAACAACATTTTGTAATATACTAATGAAAACCTGGAAGCTGCTATATTCATCTTGAGAAACTCAATAAAGTGGTAAAATAGCTTTAGCTGCACTAAACTTTCTAAATCATTCATCTAAAGTTTTTAGACAATTGAACAAACTATACATACTCAAACATAAAATTATAAGCAAATAAGGTGTCTCAAAGTTTTCAATAAAAGACAATCTCTTTATGAACACCCATAAAATGGAATTTCTTTTTCCATTTCAAGCCACCAATTTTAGAGGTCTTGCAAAGGTCATGAACAAAGCTTGTCATCCTTTGACTAAAACAAGTTATACCATTGGTTTTTTGCATGACATCATCAATGCTTCAAACTAAACATTCAATCTTTTTAATATACAAGTGAACAAAATACTCATCATGATATCCAAACAAATATATTCCCACCTTGACATCCAAGTGAACATCCTATTTACTACAATGAGTCAACATGCTATCTGCTCTTGCTTAAAAAGCTACAAGATTATTCCTACTAGCTTAACAAAGCTGAAATGATGCTATCCTAAGGTGAACAAAATCACATTAAAGTGGTATTTGGATTTTAAAAATAAGTAGAAGAATCAAGTCATACAAATAATATGATTCAACAGATGTTTATGTGTGTGAATGATAAGGAACAGCCACAATACTGTAACTGAAAAAGTGGGTTACCTTAGAGAGAATCACAGAATAGAGATAGAGCAGTACACCATATTCTTTTGTAAATGAGCTAAGATTTTCTTTCATACAAGTTTTCAGTTCTTCTGTACTGGAACATTGGTGACATCTGTGAAAGAGAGAGATATTATTTTAACAAAAAAAACAGGAAGCACTGGGGAGAGACTCTTTGTGAACTGTCAAATATTTGCATTTGGTTTGGTTAATATAACATTGACATAATAGTGTACATTGCTGAAGATTTAGGTCATATTCACTCAGTGGGAAGTTAACAAATGGCCCAGTTAGTCCACCTTGTCCTATGCTAAATGTCAGTTTGATCACAGCTATGCAAAAAAAACAACAACTACAACAACAGTGATAACCACAAAAGCAAAATGCATAATCAAATGAATATTCTGAGTTTAATGTATGAAAAGAATGATTAAAAACTTCTGTTTAAGAATACATGTTCAATTTAGTGTATGCGATTGAAAGAGCATTAAATTAAAAGAGCCACCTGCATAATTTACCTAATGTATATACACTAGTGACAGGCATGATGCTATGGTATTTGTCTGTGAGAAAATCTCTTCATTAACTTATAGTAAAAACATGTCAAAGCAAGGTGAACATTATCCCATCAGTACTAAAAAGGAATGTCAGGCATGCTTTGACATTCCTGGACCATGTCAATGACATGTACCTGTCATCACAAGTCTAGGTGAAGTTTGTCGCCTTTGACAGTTTAAATATATATAAGATACACAGATGGCTATTTTAATTTGATGCTGTTTCAATGCATACACTGGATTTTTCTCAGTCCAGCAAGCTTTCCACAATATCCAGTGAATGTATTATTCATCGTTCACTGTATGTATTTTTTCATATCCCCAACACTATAGGGATTGCATCATATCCAACAAGACTCAAGAGCCCTATCAAACCCTGTCACTTCTGGAATCAATTACAAATCACTTATGGAGTGTACTGGTTGCTTTGCATGCTATCAGTTCTGTTGGAGTTGGCTTGCAGTTCCTAAAGCTAAAGAGAGCTCTTTCTCTTCCCCTGTGATGAATGGAACAGATTTATTGCTATGAGAAGAGAGTAATGGAGAGAATAATAGAAGAAACATTGTTGAGGTGAGAGTAATGGAGATAGAAACGAGTAGAAGGAGGATATTAATGTGAAGGATAAGTGTGAAGAAGGTAGCGACACAGTGGTTATGGTGATGGTTGAAGGTTGAGTAGGTGGCCCAAGTGATAAGGTTGGTCAGTCAGCTTGCCATGCCAGAATTGGTTGCATGGTTCATCAAAGTCCAAGGCAGTTCTAGCTTAAGTTACACAGGTATAGTGTTGAGAGAGGATGGTAAGAGAAAAACCGGCAGGTGCAGGTGACATGAAGGGAAACCAGATGTAAAAACTCAGCCTCAACAAATTACATCTCATTGATGCAAGCATGGAAAAGTGGACACTAACTAGTAAAGATGTACATATATTTTACTTGTTTCATTCATTGGAGTGCAGTCATGCCTCAGCATGGCCTTGAAGGGTTTAGCCAAACAGGACTTATTTTTAAAGCCTGGTATTTATTTTATCACTCTTTTGTGAAACTGTTAACTTATGGGGGACATAAACAAACCAACACTGGTTGTCAAGTGGTGGTGGGGGATAAACACAGACACACACAATGGGTTTCTTTCAGTTTCTGTCAGCAAAATCTACTTACAAGACTTTAATTGGCCCTTGGGATTATAAAAGATACTTACCTAAGGTGGGACTAAACCTAAAACCATGTGGTTGGGAAGCATATATATATATGTGTGTGTGTGTATGTATATATATATATATATATATATATATATATATATATATATATAAATATATATATATATATATATATATATAAATATATATATATATATCATCATCATCATCATCATTTAGCGTCCGTTTTCCATGCTAGCATGGGTTGGACGGTTCTACTGGGGTCTGTGAAGCCAGAAGGCTTCATCATATATATAAGACTGTCATATACATGTACATTCCTTTCTTCATTTTTTTGTTCTCTTCTTGTTTATTCTTTCTTTTCAGAAATGTACACTGAAAATGTAAAAGCCTTTTCCTTCTAGCTTTTCCTATTTCCTGACTGTAAACTTAATACACTGTTTTTTTCACCTTGTCACCAGGTTATATTTTTTGCACCATATACATGTATATACACACACACACACACACACACATATATATATATATTTGCATAAATAAATATGTGTATGTGTGTATGGGTGTACACACACACATATATATAAATGAGGGAGTGCTAAAAGTTCCTGGGTTTGGGAAAAAGAAAATACAAGAGAATTGGTTAATTACGATTCTATTCAACCTATTCCCCTCCCAGATTCACACACTTGTTGCAGTGATCCTTCATTTTTTCTAAGTACTGTAAAAAAACTGAAGGTTGGGCCTCCAACCAGGCTTTTCGCAATACCCTTAAAGTCAGAAACTTTTCAGCACCCCCTTATATATATATATATATATATATATAGGCACAGCAGACATGGCTGTATAGTGGTGAAATTCACTTTGTAAGCACGCCAAGGTACTTTGGGCAAGTGTCTCCTACTATAGCCCCAAGTTGGCTAAAGCTTTGTCAGTGAATTTGGCACGGGAAAACTGGAAAAGCCTGTGATATGTACATGTGTGTACACAAACATGAATGTATGTGTGTGTTGTATGCCTTGATATCATATGCTAACTGTAAACAAGCATGACAGTCAAATAAGCTCTGCCATTTGTTTGTAATCTGCTGTTAACATGTCCAGGATAGGAAAAATATTAGTTTTCTTGGAAAAGTAGGCATTAACATGATAATGATGATGCATATCATTGGTTCTCAAGGAGGCATATGCTGCCCATGTTTCTCCCAAGGGGACATTAAAAGCCATGAAAGGGGCAGTGAGTAATGCATTGATTTTAAATTTAACTATAATCACTACCTGTATTACATAAGGCTATAAAAGTTGGGCAATTTAGTATGTATCCAAGTATTGTGAAACTTTGCTGAAAAACGTTTGGAAAATATTGATATACATCGTCATATATAAATGTGTGTATGTGTTATATAATATAGATATCATATATTACCTTAAGTAAGAATGGAAGTTGTCCTTATCCATTCTAGGTCTCTTTGGATTAGTACCTCCACCATCTTGTTGTAGAGCTTCTTGGGTGTTGTTGTCATTAACGGTAGTGTTCACATTCTTCTCCAGTGTAACAATAATGTAGTGGTCACTAGCTAGCTGTAGCAGAATCTCAAGTAAACCATGGAATAGGAATGTAATTGCCATCTCCTCTATAGACATTCAACAGAGAAAATTAAAGTGAAAGTTTACTAGAATAAAAGGTAAGTGATGTTCGAAAAAATAAAAGTGAAAAATGTGGAAATAGAATTGGAAAAGAAGCAAATCATTGTAGAAAAGCTTCTGCTAAAGAAATAGAAAGGACAACCAATAAAATCTGGCTAGTGTGGTAGTAGGGGCAATTAAGGAAAAGAAAGTGGGGATCTGACCATGAAAGTGTCAATCAGAATGGCAAATAGGATGGACAAAGCAAGGCAGTGAATTGGGAACAGGATTACTGGAAAAGATGGTTTGAAGTAGAGTGCTGTTGTTGAGTATCCCCAATTAGTCTTCTTTGAGCCAACAGTAGCATAAAGTTAGCTACATGAAAGGTTTGGTAATTTTGGTAATAAAAAGTACTGAATGTAAGTTGGGTCCCAAACTTCACTGCATACTATTGCATTGGATGCAATGTTTGGTACTGTGAAAAACATTATGATAAATGTCAACATATCTTTTCATGGTTCAAGCATAATAAACCAGCACAAAAACAACATCGAAAGCTGAATTGCATCAAAAAAGGTCGTGCTGTCAATTTGGTGGGATTACAAAGGTGTTGTGTATTTTGAGTTGCTTCCAAGGAACCAAACGATCAATTCAGATGTTTACTGTCAACAACTAATGAAACTGGACGAAGCAATCAAAGAAAAACAGCCAGAATTGACAAATCATAAAGGAATCATGTTCCATTATGACAACACTAGACCACATATGTCTTTGCTAACTCATGAAAAATTATTGGAGTTCGGTTGGGAAGTGATGTCACATCCACCATATAGACCTGACCTTGCACCATCAAATTACCATTTATTTCAAAGTTTACAAAATTCTTTGAATGGTAAAACTTTCAATAATGATGATGACCTGAAATCGCACTTGCTTCAGTTTTTGGCTGATAAGGACCAAAAGTTCTATGAGCGTGAATCATGAAGCTGCCAGAAAGATGGCAAAAGGTCATCGAACAAAATAGAAAATATATAATTAATTAAAGTTCATTCTTTGTTTGAAAAAAAAAAAAAAGACTTTTACTTCACACTAAAGTACTGCAGTTACTTTCTTACCTACCCAATATATGTTAAAACCTTGAGATAGTATTAACAGCAAGTAGTTAAAGTTAACCAACATGAAAACCAAATAAATTAAAGAGAGACATAGCAGGAAGCCAGAAAATGGGAAAATACAGAGATATCTTTATAAGGTGAATTTTAAATATTTTCAAACTTCAGCAAAGAAAAAGATAATGATTTACCTGAAACATTAAGGTCACCGTTGGCTTCTTCAGAGCAAAACAGAGCATGTTTTAGAATAAAAGTCTGAACAGGTGCAATCACAGCACAAGGACCACCTTCTAGTTGAATCAAAGCTGTAGCTTCATGTTCACTAAACATGAAACCTGGAAATAAGATGAAAATACATATCTAAGTAATATATAATGGTTTAACTCTCTCTCTCTCTTTCGGAGAGGCACAAGCACCTACACGCACACATACACACACGGCAGTAACTTCCGCCTGCCGAATTCAATCACAAAGCTTCGGTCAGCTCGGGGCTATAGCAGAAGACACCTGCCCAAAGTGCCACGCAGTGGGACTGAACCCGAAACCATGTAGCTAGGAAGCAAGCTCCCTAACCACACATAAATCTCCCAATCCTTTTAGAAGCTAGAAATTTTGATGAAATACAGTTAGTCCAATATAAATATTATAAAAATATAACTGCTGCATGAATTTGGATGAAATTTGATGATTGTTGGGTTTTTTAACAGTAGTCAGGTCATTTTGTACATCTCAGGTAGGATAAATACAGGTAAGTTGATTACACATAGGTATTTTCACAAGATAGCAATTTCTGGGCATTGATTTCTTGTCTCAAAGTTGATTTTGTTCTCCAGCAAATCTCTGTAACTTGGAAGCTATACAACACCCATTAGAAAAAGCATTCCAAGATATGATTTCATGTCTTTCATTTAAAAGTTTTGTAAGGCCCAATAAATTAGAGCTATTTCTCTTTTTACAATAATTACATTCTTCTCATAAACCCACCAGCATGCAAAGATTCTACTTTTAAAGATATCAGTAAATTAATGGAGCTTTTTAGGGTCTTTTTCTTTTTAAATCTTCAATACAATATTAACTGCATGAGTAAAATATCCCCATTTTATCCCAAGTTCCAGCCCTCCCTCTCAAAAATTAAATTAGTAATAAATAATTATTAATAAATGACATCACAAAATTTAAAATCACTGCAATTTCCATTATGCTTGCAAATCAAAAGAAAAATCCAGAGACATTTACTCAACATTAGAAAAATTAAACATACATGGTGCAAACAGAAATATTTTTCTACAATGAGGCTAAACTTTGTTTCTCTCACAGAAGATTGCTTAATTCAAGTGTTGAACTCCAAACAATACTATTTGAATTGCAGTTTAGAACTCGGCATCCACTGAGGCTACTTTTTGTAAATGAAGAATTTTTTTTTTATTGATCACAGCCAGTAGGTTGTGTTTAGGCTAGTGTATTGCAGCCTTTTTTCTTCAATTGTGAGTAGGTTCTTCACCAGTAGTCTTACATAGATGAATGTCCAAACATTTCCTTTTGTGAAACAGTATTAAAAAGCTTTTGTCTGTTGAATTCTAAGCTATTACAATATCTTGTCTGGACAAAGACAGAAAAAAGTACAACTTCCTGCACTATCTTTTTAGATCTAGTTCACAATTTTACATTTCAGTATCAAAATTTGGTACCAGTTCCTCAAAAATTTAAGATCCAAAGCAAATTATCTTTTTCAATCCAAGGAGGTGGATCTCAGAGCATTCAGATATTTCACATAATGAAAGCCTGATATTGCAAAAAAGCAACATCCTTGATGCATAACAACTAGATTGCTTCACACTTAGCAGTGAGACTCATAGTATTCAGTGGCCAAAGATAGGAGCAATACCCCAGGGTACTGAGAACAAGTATCTTGGAAGTTGCAATAAAAGAATATGGACATGAAAATTGGGACCTCTAGAGGGAATTTTCAGAGTAGGATAATAAGATGCATAAAATCTTTGAGACACAGGCTGGTAACCTGCATAGTAGATAAGGTAGCACAGGAGGGTGTCATATCCTATGACTAGTGACAATATCATCACTAGCTGCTACAAAGGTAATGGTGATACATTAGTGAGTGCAAACTACAGAGCTGTTAAACTACTGGATTGCTATGAAGATTACAGAGATATTTACAGCAACTAACAGCACATTTCATTAGAGAGTTAATGTATACACTAAGTAGTTTGGCTTTGTGCCAGGAAGAAGTACTACTGGTTTCATCTTCCGAGGAAGACAACTGCAAGAATAAGTCCTGGTACTTGGCTTTTGTTGGGCTTGAGAAGGCCTTTGATAAGGTACACTGCTCTGTAATCTAGAGGCAACTGAGGAAGCTTGGGGTGGAACAAAAAATTGTGAGAGCAGTGAAAGCCATGTACAACCAGCAAGTGTCAAAGTGGGAGTATACCAGGGCTCAGGCCTCAGACCCATCGTGTTTATTATTGTCATAGAAGTTTAAAACCAGCTGCCTATGTGAGCTCCTTTATGCTGATGATGTTACTCTTACAGGTGAATCTGTAGTAAAATATACTAGCTGAATAGCCCATCATTGCCTGGTAATTTTTACAATAGAATGTCTTATATAATTTTTTTTATTCCATGTCAGACTATGCCATCCCCAATAGATAGGTCTCTTGATCAGGACAGATTTGTGCAATTTTTTGCAAAATACTTGGTTGAAGATTTTTTTCCTTTTTAAATTATTTACATGTCTATTCAACTATTTCACATGACTTTATTACTTAAAACTCCAGAAGTTCTTACACCTTTGGTTGCCATAATGCTTCGTTTTGGTTTGTTTAATAAAAATTCTTCCTCCTAATGATTTTGCTTTCATTTTGTGACAGACAGCTATCATGCAGAAAATGCCAGCTATCATGTAGAAAATGCCAGCTTCCAAATCCTGTTTTCTGATTAGGTAAAATTGATTAAACTTTAAACCTCCATAACATTTTATTGCAATTTTTCTGGGACAAATAAATAACAAAATCAGATTTAACGTGGAAAATTATTTCAATATACCAAATTTGAAAATTTTGACATAATTTTAAAATCTTACAATATGTGACAGCAACGGGGAAGACCCTACAAAAGTAGAGAGACAGACAGTTATATGTCACACACACACATTTACAAATGTACACACAAGTAATTAGGAGTTTAAAATGGTGAGTAACAACCACACTCTTACCCGCACATAGAGCGGGTCACCTTAAGCTAGTATATATATATATATATATATATATATATATATAAATAAATAGGGTAAGCAACAGGTTGCTTAACCACATACCGAAAATTTAGAAATAGCAGTCAAAAACCGCTTATTTCTATTTTCTACAAATATAACTCCACATATAACATATACATGTAACTCACATATGTAAAAAGAAGGAAAATTAACGAAAACAAAGTCTTCTTATTTATCATAGTCCTTCAGGCAATAACAGAAGAATTCAAGACAGGATGCCCCTGGGAGCTCCTCTATGCTGATGACCTTGCTCTAATTGTTGAGTCACTACCAGAACTAGAGGAGAAGTTTCAGGTGTGGAAACAAGGATTAGAATCAACCTAGCTAAAACCAAAGTCCTAATAAGTAAGAAAGCAGGCAAACCACAAATCCCTTCAGGTAGATGGTCCTGCTCGATCTGTAGAAAAGGCGTAGTTAGAAACTCCTATAAGATGTACCCAGTGTAAACTAAGGACACATAAGAGGTGCAGCAATATCAAAGGAAGGCTAACTAGGAAGATAGTTTTTGTATGTGGCAGATGTTCGGGAGCAATAAACAGTGAAAATGCGCAGAGAACAACTTCCGCCACATTCCAGGGAGAAAAACTACAAGTAGTTGATAAATTCCGTTACCTAGGTGACCAAGTCAGTAGCAGGGGAGGGTGCACTGAAAGTGTAGCTGCTAGAATAAGAATAGCCTGGGCAAAGTTCAGAGAGCTCTTACCTCTGCTGGTGACAAAGGGCCTCTA
The DNA here is from genome assembly GCF_006345805.1 of Octopus sinensis. Classification (NCBI taxonomy): domain Eukaryota; kingdom Metazoa; phylum Mollusca; class Cephalopoda; order Octopoda; family Octopodidae; genus Octopus; species Octopus sinensis. The sequence goes on along the minus strand of NC_043006.1, from coordinate 26,838,845 downwards.
GCTCAGAGTAAAAGGCAGACTGTATAACGCATGTGTACAAACAGCCATGCTACATGCCAGTGAAACATGGCCAGTGACTGCTGAGGACATGTGTAAGCTCACAAGGAATGAAGCCAGTATGCTCTGATGGATGTGTAATGTCAGTGTGCATACTCGACAGAGTGTAAGTACCTTGAGAGAAAAGTTGGACCTAAGAAGCATAAGATGTGGTGTGCAAGAGAGACAACTGCGCTGGTATGGGCATGTGGCGAGAATGGATGAGGATAGCTGTGTGAAAAAGTGGCACACCCTAGCGGTTGAGGAAACCTGTGGAAGAGGTAGACCCAGGAAGACCTGGGATGAAGTGGTGAAGCATGACCTTCGAACACTAGGCCTCACCGAGGCAATGACTAGTGACTGAGACTTTTGGAAATATGCTGTGCTTGAGAAGACCTGGCAAGCCAAGTGAGACCATAACCTTGTGACCTATGCCAGGGGTGTAACCAGCCCACTTATGCGTACCTTTCTTTCACTGGACACTAAACTCTGCTTGCAAAGACCTATTGAGGCAAGTGAAATCGAAATCAAATTCAATGAGAGCACCGCATGATTGGCAACCATTCTAGTGGAGCGGTAAGAGCACCATCGTTGCCGGGACCGCTAACTGGGTCCTGTGCCAGTGGCACGTAAAAAACACCATTCGACTGTGATTGTTACCAGCATCACCTTACAGGCACTTGTGCCGGTGGTACATGAAAAACAACATTTGAGCAAGGGCATTGTCAGTACCGCTGGACGGGCTCCGTTGCAGGTGACACATTAAAAACACCATTTGAGCATGGCCTTGCCAGTATTGCCTGACTGGCTCTCATGTCAATGGCATGTAAAAGCACCCACTACACTCTCAGAGTGGTTGACTTTAGGAAGGGCATCCAGCTGTAGAAACTCTGCCAGATCAAATTGGAGCCTGGTGATCCCATCTGGCTCACCAGTCACCCTGTCATACCGTCCAACCCATGCCAGCATGGAAAGCGGACATTAAACAATGATGACGATGATATATATACATACACATATATACATATATATACACATATATATATATATATACATATACACATATATATATACATATAAATACACACATATATATATATATACATACATATACACATATATATAAACATATATATATACATATATACACACACATAAATACACATATATATACACATATATATATACATATATATACACACATATATATATACACACACACACATATAAATATACACACATATATATAAACACTCACACACACATATATATACACATATATACATATACATATATACATATATATACACACATATATATATACATATATACACATATACATATATATATACATATATACACATATATATATACATATATACACATATATATATACATATATACACACACATGCATATACACACACACACACACACACACATATTTTTTTATTTTCCGTAGTTCCTGCTCATAGCTGCGGCCATGCTGATTCACTGCTGTTTTGCTACACTGTTATTAATGAGAGCCTCCCCCAATATGTGGCAGTTGGTGAAGAATGGAGTTTGATGTAGCTACCCTTATTTGCACCTCTTGCCATGAGGTAGGTTCATCTGGGACTCTCAACAGGAATAGGCCCAGCTTTGATTTAAAAAGGCCTATATCTACTTTGTGCAGGTTCCTCAGGCTCTTTGAGAGAATATTAAAAAGTTGTGGGCCCCTGAAACCCAGGCTGTTGCAGTAACTAGTCCTGAAGCGTGAAGGCGTTGCTGGGACCTTTGGCACTATGCAGTGTCATCCCGTTCTGGCATTGGTGTAGCTTTCAATGCCAATATTTGGCACAATGCCTTCCAGGATCTTCCAGATGTATAATACTGCATACCTCTCCTGCTTTCTCTGCAGGGA
>NC_043006.1:26819407-26829407 GCF_006345805.1 Octopus sinensis | reverse complement strand
GTCCAAAGTATCTTTGCTGTGGCATATAGCACTGGCTACAATATGGTGGAGGACTTGGAATTTACCTTCATTAAATTGCATGCTTCCTTCAGCCCATTTATATATGGCATCTAGGTCTTTCTGCAGAAGTTTACATTAATGTGTCTAACGTATCAATTGGTATGTCCAATAACTTAACACTGCTGTATGCGGTGGCTATATAAGCAATGTGTTCAGGGGCAATAATGGGTTAGATGAGTGCTGATGAAGGGGCAACAACCCCCAAAATATGGCATATACACTCATTACCCATTTTTGTCTTCAATCACATTGTTTACATTTGACGTCTCAATATGAAACGTTGTAGTAAAAATCAGTGCTGGCTATACGTTCTATAGAATATCTGTAGAAATAACCGTAACAAAATTTCTGTAGGAGATTAGCATCAGAAGGTTCCTTGACTGTTTGTACTACTTTTGTTTCAAAGGCATAGCTAGTAAGTGTGACTGTCTGTGTCACTGATGGTATTGCTAGAATCCCTTTGTATTTCTTTAGAAGAATTACTGGGAATCAATCAGGGCCTGTGGCTGGGATTGAGCTCATTTCATCAATGGCTGATATTACATCAGTTTCTTCTATTTCAGTGTTATCAATAATTGCCATCTTTGTACAAAGCTGTGGTGCTGAAGAACTCACCTGGCATAGCTACTTTCAAGTGTCCCAATGAAGTTGTGAAAACATTCTTGTATTGCACATTCAGTATTCCACTTATTATCAAGGGATCTGCAGTCAGTGAGCTATTTTTCTTGAACAGTGATCCTATCTTGTACTGTATTGAAGTAGACTCTTTCGAAGCCTTTATGATTTGTCTTATATTTTCGACAGCCCTGGTTTCTCTGCCCTCTCATTTTCATGGGAGTGTTTGAGTTCATTTTTGATCTGAAGTAATGTTTGTTTGAGATAGGGTCCTTTACTGACCTTTAGTGGCCCATTTAGATTGTTTAAGATTTTTGCTTGTCATTTCGTTAGAATCCTCCTATGCCCAGAAATGATATTTTTCTCTTGGTTTGGCATTCTCTCTGCAGCAAACTTACTACATATGCCTTGCATGATTGTCACAAAATACTGCAGTTTTATGTTAATATCTTGCATAGAGAGACTAAGAGACCAGTTTTGTTTCATAACCTCTTTTTCAATATCCCTCTAATCAGCTTTATGAAATTTCAGGCTGGAGAAGAGTTGGGTGCTTCTAGTAGCCTGCATGTCTGCAGTTTTCTGTGGACCAAACTTTGTTAGGTATTAAATTATGATCTGAGAGAATCATTAGTGTCACGATAACATTATAGATATGCACTGCATCATTTGTGAAGCAAAGGTCCAGGACATTTTTATCCCTTGTTCAGTGGAGCACTTATTTGGTCCATAAAGAGCATGTCTGCAAGGTCAAGCAGAGACTGCTTGCCTCTGTTCATGCAGTGACATACCTGAAAGAAGGCAGCCCTCAGGCCCTTCAACATTAGGGAGGTTGAAGTCTCCTAAAAGAAGTATGTGAGGGTTGTCATCAAGGTTGGCTCACAGTTCTTCCATTTCTTTCAGGCTCTCTTTGAGATTCAAAAGAAACTGTACTATACCGAGTTTCTCAAAGGCCAGGAACCACCTGAAGTGTTACTTCACAGACTCATACGGCATTATTCTTTGCAGGAACTTAGATGTTCCATATTGAAGTAATGGTTAAAATTTGGTCATTCAGTACTCTAATACTGTCCGACGAAGTGTCAAATAAGCACCCATTATTTTTAAGTATTTATATCTATCTCTATTTTTTTTTTTTTTTTCCTGAAAATATCTTCAAATTTCAGTTTTCAGTGGTAGAAATTACAATTCTGCAAATAAAAGTGTTTTTAAAAACTACAATTTCTTATCGATTTTTTTGATCCACTCCAAGGACATACTTGGCAGTAACTTTGTCATTTTCGAAAATTTTCAAGATGTAGTGTAGGTTTTGAAAAGATTGCGATTCTATACAAAAAAATATAGAGTTAGTGTTAGCATTAGAGTCTAAGTTTAAGGAATAAGCTAAGAACTAGGTTTAGAGTTAAGGTTTAAGGTAATGACTAAAGAGAAGAATTTAAAGTTAGAGTTTGTTGTTAACGCTTTGGCGTAGGTTTTCGATTTAAGATTACTAAGATAACTTTAAACAGAAATTGGGAGATTAAAAAGATTTGAATTTCAGTACAATACTTTGCAGAATTGGTAATCGCATCTGTTTAAAATATGAATATCTGAAAGAATATTCTTAAAAATTACTTAGTCCGAAAATTCGGTGGAAGCTTATCCAAAATATTTACTATGTGTTAAATAATTTGCTTTGCGATGTTAAGGTTAATTCCCTGAGACTTGAACTCGGGCAACACCGGGTTTTTCAGCTCGTGTGTGTGTGTATCTATGTATGGATGATGTGTGTTTGTGTGTATGTATATATCTGTGTGTGTGTATATTTCGCTGCAGCACGAGACTTCAGTGTACAAATAGTGTTTGTGTTCGAAGCCCTCCGAGAGAGCAAACTCATTCATTCATGCATATATACACACACACACAGATAAAAGATGAACAAACACCTATATATAACTATATATCATTTAAAAATGATATTATATAACCGTAATCATAGATGTATTTGGCGAGGAACTACATTTTTTTCTTCGCCAAATACATCTATGTATGTACATCTTTTATAAACGATACAATGCCACATATAAGTATTTGCCAATTTTTTTATCGCTTTATTACATGCTCCAGCTAGATATTCCTTATAGCCAACTCTTGTTTCGTGGAATTATTTCCATTCTGATTAAAAGGTTGAATTTTAAAAACCCAGACTCGTCCGAGCACTAATCCGGTGTTCATCTATTATACGTTTACAATAGTCTACTTATTCACCGTGGATTCTTAGACAACTTATATATATGTATGTGTGTGTATATATATATATATGTGTGTGTGTGTGTATGTATATATATATACATACACGCACGCACACAGATATGTATATATATTGTTTATATATATGTGCATATCAGAAAATACGAGACCAAGCGCATCATCTGTAAAACGCTATGTCAAATCTATATCTATTTCATACGTAAATGTCAACATATCTAACTTTATCTTAAGAGTAAGTATCAATATAATCCCAATGAAAATGTTTGGTATAATAAGGCAAAGAATAAGTACGAGTAAAAAAACACACACAACTATTCGAATATATATATATGTATATAATTATAACTGATAGATTTATTTTACTAAAGAACTCACCTTGTGACCAACGCGAAAACACTTCCTCTTTCACTCTATTTCCCCACAATAATTTCCGTGTGGCTTGCAGAAGATTAGGATCCAGTTTAGTCTCCCTGGAAGCCATCGTTAAAAATATGCACTATCCAGGATTTAAAAGGCAACAATTATATTATAGTGGAGGCTCTTCAGAGAAGGGAGAACAGTGACGTCCCACCAGCATGTTAAAAGACTATGGCAACGCCATCATATGAACAACAAAAACAATTATGCAAAGCGGTTGCTGCGCCCTCTAACTAATTACTTCCCCTGACCAATTTTACACTTTCCAAAACGTGTTTTAATTTTTGTAATATTGGAAATCATAATTATAGCAATTAAAATGGGCATGTTTATTTCATTTAAATATCTGATAAACCATTTCTGTATGGCTACATTTAATCATAGTTTTTTTAAAAATAAGGTCTGCTGTTTACACTGTTTTGAATATATTGAAATAGATGCCCATTAATATAGTCGACACTTACTGAAAGCATTGTGTTATACATAAAAGCAAAATATACTTATTTTCGTGATTCAGTCTTAGTTAAATATTGACGTTACATCCCAATTCAACTGTCTTCTCTCCAAAGAACAATAATCCACGTGGCTCTTCGACCTGTTGGGAATAACAGCCAAATCTCCCTCCATATTCTATCTGAAAAGGAGACTGGTCATTGCTAGATATCTTTAATCAAAAATTAGCTTGATCAGGGCTAACCTGAAGCTAAACACTATCTTGCTTTTATGAAAATATTAAAAAATATGCAAATAAACAAAAGCATGCTATTAATATTGCCTTTCAGAATGCCACCATTCTATATCTGTATGTGTATCTTCACATGTATTAAATTTAATTGGCAAAAATCAATGTTAAGTTTGTGTGTTTGTGCACGAACTGTTCGGCTGTGTGGTAAGGAGCTTGTTTACCAACCACATGGTTCCGGGTTCAGTCCCACATATGTGGCACCTTGGGCAAGTGTCTTCTACTATAGCCTCGGGCCGACCAAAGCCTTGTGAGTGGATTTGGTAGATGGAAACTGAAAGAAGCCCGTCGTATATATGTATATATGAATATATATATGTGCTTGTGTGTTTGACCCCTAGCATTGCTTGACAACCGATGCTGGCAAAAGAGACCGATAGAATAAGTACTGGGCTTACAAAAGAATAAGTCCCGGGGTTGAGTTGCTCGATTAAAGGTGGTGCTCCAGCATAGCCGCAGTCAAATGACTGAAACAAGTAAAAAAAGAAGAAAAAAAAGAGTAATGGCAGTATCCCAGCATAGCCACAGCCTTTGGGCTACAACACACAAAGGAATTAAATAAGAGAATAAAGAGAGAGAAAAATGTCAGTAAATACATAACCAAAATAGGAGTATGCACACCCCTTCAATTATACAATTTGCTTGGGAAAACTGGTGCACCCCTCTAAAAAACACCTCAACATACTCATGTCCATTACTGTGAGAAACTGTGTAACTGAGGTAGTTGAGCAACCAGGCACTCCACCCAAGTATCATTTGATAGATCATTGAAGTGGGACACTAACAAATCAAAAAGTTACTTGTCAGTGGTCCAGCACCCATGAACAACTCAAAAGCTGAAAAATGCAATGTTCTGGCAGATTGTGATATTTCAATGTTTTATTCTATTCAGTTATACATGCAATAATCTCCATCTCTATTACAACATTAAAAACATGAGCTGGAGGAAATGAGTGGCTGACATCTCACACAAGTATTTGCCTTTAGCCTAAGGGCAAAGTGTGAGGCCATCAGGCATTAACCCTTTAGTGTTTGCATTATTCTGCTAAAATTAATGCTTAATTATCCACATTGTTTTGAACTAATTATGCATTATCTTGTAACTATGAGATTTTGATGAGATAGCTGTTAATTTTTAAAACGATATTGTAGGGTTGGTGTGAGAGACCAGATCTGGTCAGTTTGAACATAAAACAGGCAGAATACTTTTGGCTGGATATGGCTGGTTTCAATGCTAAAGGGTTAACTCTATGTAATCCTGCTGACTCCAGAAATGAGGAGATATTTACTCTAGCTAGCATTCATTTAAAGGTTAGGTTTTATTTCTTTTGTAACACCCAATGCAACTTACTTTTACTTAATATGGTAATTCAAAAAGATGTAAGGAATCAAGAAGTTTATTTTTTACCATAATAATACCTCATTCCTCCACATGCATCAGCCCTGACTCTGAAAATTGGAGATGCAAAGCTCACCCAGCTTCAGTAAGACACTAATTTTTGCCATATGCAAAATATATACCCAATCTCTAGAAAATGTTGCATTTACAGAAAGTAAACATCTTTTCATTTCTGTAATGAAGTTGTCCTTTTCTGCATTTTGTTTTATGTCTTCTAGGATCACTGGTAATTTGCATACCACATTCCACATTACATTTTTTATTTCTCATTCTGAACTTAAGGCTGTGATTACTGTACCTTCAAATGGTTTACAGTATTTTGGTGTCAGTCTGAACCAAAAATCTGCATGCCTTAATTTCTTTGACAGTAAATATTCCATTTTGAAATCAAATCATAATCCAATAACGTAGTGCCCCATTGCTCTAGTCAATTAGCTGTGTGTGTTGGTATTCCTTTTTTAGAACCGTATATCGACTGTAGTGGACGGTAATCCATTTGTATACAGAAACTTCTTCCATGAATAAATCTAATTGCTAACGCTTTCTTTTCTATTTGGTTGTAGTTCCTTTCTGCTGGTAATAATGATCATGACGCATGGGCTATAACTTTTTTACTCCCATTGTCATATTTGTGCAGAAGCACTGCTCCTACACCATAATCACTCGCATCTGTATCCAATATAATATCCAGCTTCAGATCAAAATGCATTAACAATAAGTTTGATGTTAAAATGTTTTCTAATTTATCGAATGCCTTCTGGCACTTATCAGTCCAGCACCATTTTGCATTTTTCTTTGACAAATCCTTTAGTGGGGCCCTTACATTGTGTATATTAGGAATACAAATTTGGTAGTAATTTACTAGTCCTAAAAAAGCTTGTCGCATAGTCACATTATTTACTGTGAGCATATTTTTTTTATCGCAGCTGCTCTGGATGGATCTGGCTTCCATCCACATAAAATAATAAGTTACAAGTTTGTGAAGATTTTTTTTATCTATTATCTGGCCCAAATATTCAATTTTTCTCAGAAAGAACTCACATTTTTTCTCACTTGGCTTAAAGCTGTATTCTCTCATTTTTTCCAATACTCTTTTTACATGTTCTACATGTTGTTCATGTAATTCACTTAGGTGATATCAAAATCATTGTCCACCAACATTATATCTATGACTTGTTGAAATATGGAAGGAGCCACTTTTACACTGGAGGGGAGCAGCTTAATTTAAATAAGTCACGGTGTGTATTAATAGCTAATAAGTGTGAGTATTCTTCTTCTGTTTGGATTTATAAGTATGCTTTCAAGAGGTCTAATTTTGACAAGAATTTCCCTCCATTTGATTTTGCAAACACTTCCTCAGGACTCGGCAATTGGTGGTTACGTGAGCTTCAGCAATCATTTAAACCCATTTAAAAATCTGCACAAACTTGTAACTAATTATTTTTCTGAGTGGTTTGTCTTCTTGATTATTCCTAGGCTTTCAAGTCTTTCAAGTTCCTTATTTACCTGTTCTAGTGCTGCGAACAGTACATTACATTTTGGCTCAAATATAGGTGTTGCACTTTGTTTTACAACAATTTTTGCCTTTGTTTTTATGCAGCAGCCCAGATCATCTGAGAAAACATTCAGAAATAAATGTTTTATTTTTCATTTCAATCCCTCAGCCACATTTGAACCTTTGACTGAACTGACTACATTCCCATGCAAAACACTTATGGGTGTATTTCACAATTTGAACAGTTCCATCCACTCTTTGCCAAACAAATTTACTGAATTTTTTAACACATATACTTTTGCCATTTTCATTTGGTCCTAAATGTCACATTACACACAAATTCACCTACAAAATATAATCTTTTACCTGTAATACCATGTGCTATTTTTCTCTCTTTCTCTTTTACTTGTTTCAGTCACTTGACTGCGGCCATGCTGGAGCACCGCCTTTAGTCAAGCAAATCGACCCCGGGACTTATTCTTTGTACTTATTCTATCGGTCTCTTGCCGAACCGCTAAGTGATGGGAACGTAAACACACCAGCATCGGTTGTCAAGCAATGCTAGGGGGACAAACATAGACACACAAACACATACACACACATACACATATATATATACATATATACGACAGGCTTCTTTCAGTTTCCGTCTACCAAATCTACTCACAAGGCATTGGTCGGCCCGGGGCTATAGCAGAAGACACTTGCCCAAGATGCCACGCAGTGGGACTGAACCCGGAACCATGTGGTTGGTTAGCAAGCTACTTACCACATAGCCACTCCTGTGCCTTTTGTAGATTTACCAATATACTTTTAAGTTTCTTCATTCACAATGGTAGTATCACTTCGAGTATCTAACTGCATTTTTACTCTTATATTTTCAATTTTCACATTCATGAATTTCCTCTTTGTCATATTACCATTTTCTTTCAACAACATTTTGTTTATTCTTCTTTCTTTGTTCCAACGTTTTGTCATCTTGGTTATACAGTGTGCTTTTACGTGTCCAATTTTTCCACAACAGAAACATTCCACTTTCTTAGATGGGCAGTTTTTTTTCAGGTGTAGACCTCCACATGCAAAACATGGGTTTGTTTCCTGACTTTTGTCTTGTTTGTACCATATTTTAGTACACACTTGATTTCTATTCTGCCTGTTTTGTATTTCCCAATGCATTTGTTTCACTTGGGAGTAATCTTTATGTTCAATATTCCTTGTGTCATGCCTTAAATTTACTATTCTTTCACACTCTTCTGACACTTGTTGTAAGGTTATAGCTTGGTTTTGTTCCAACTTAGCGAAAATTCTTGTTCTTACCTCTGTGTCTTTTCCTGCAGTTAGTCCCTAAATAAATATCAGGCACTTGAACATGTCTGGCATTAACTCATCCAGTTTGAACTTTTCACATTCTCTGTTAACTACTAGCATATGTGATGTAGTTCTCTTAATTGTTCTCTTCTAACCCCAAACATTTCCAGTGAGTATTGAACAACAAGCTTTTCTCACTAAAAATTTTACACAAGATGTCTATTGTATTTCTAAAGTTTGTCATAAGACTTTTTGGGGAGTACATAATTACTGTAATGCTCATGTTCTCCTGCTGCCAGTTTTCTTAGGATTAGATGCATTTTCATATTGTCGTCCCAATCTTTGCTCTCTTTATTGAAGATCTGTTCGTAGTACACCTCAAAGGTAACTCCTTCATCTGGTTCGTATCGGAATTCTGTAATTGAGTTTGCAACATTATCTGGTGAGAACATCTTTTCAGCATTTTTGGACGACTTACTATTCATTAATTGCATCATTTACTGCTGTAATGATAATTGTTGTTGTTGTTCTTGCAGTAGTTGTTGTTGCTGTTTTTGCATCTTGAGCAAACCGGCTAACAATTCTTCCATAATTTTATGATTTTGTATATCGTGAAATCCACACAAAAACTTTAGTGAGTTTGTTTAATCCTCATGAGTTTGTTAATTCCTCATCGCCACTGTTATAATCCAACGTCAGACTGTTATAATCATCACTCCAGTATAACAGCATAGTTAGTTAAACAAGTAAAGACACAACTATCTATGACCAACTCTGTCGACAACTCGACTTCCTATATCACAGTATTTATAACAACTAGCATATACCACTTATCAAGTGGGAGGGGTGTTCCATTATTAGTATCATTATCATCCCTATAACAAATATATTTTAAGAAAATATCAGGGAAGTATACGCAAATATACAAACCAAAAGGTAGCTAGGGTACTACTTATTATTTTAAACTTTAAGTATTAAAATACTTTGCCACAAATTTATATAATTATAAACAGTTAACAGAAATGGTTAAAACTAGCAATCAGGGATTAGAAATGAACAATAACAAGTAAAGGGATAATCAGACTAAGACTACAATATAATCCTATTGGTTCAGCTACAATAGTAAGGTTAAGATATATTTTTCAAAGAGGATGGTAAAGTAAATTACACAAATACAAAGTGAAGAAGATAAAACCAAAACAAAATAAAAAATAAAAGCAAAATAAAGCAAAAACAATAAAAATAGAGATAAAAAGGAAAATGGCTGTGTAAAGAAAGGGATATAGGAAAATAAAATGGATACTTTCTTGTCATTATAATAAATAGTGAGAAGGGGAAGGGAATAGAAACCTTCTGTAATCTGAGTAATTAAGAAATTGGACCTTTTCTGTTTGGCTGGACCTATTGAAATTTCAAAGTTTATTGAAAATTTCAAAATTTGGTGTATTAATGTAATTTTCCAAGCTGAATCTTAAGAGATTTTTTGCTTTTTCTGGAAAATTTTTAAAAAAAAGTTATAACGGTTTAAAGTGTGATAATTTTCACCCAGTCAGAAAACAGGATTTGGAAGCTGTCTGTTTTGTGCATGACAGCACATGTTGTCAACTGTAAACAGATGAAATATTGGCAAAATTCTGCTTTATGCACACCATATAAACCCTCATAATTTTTTTATTCTTTGGAATTTTCAGAAAAATTTTGCAAATTTATATTCTAC